>NW_010550412.1:0-21114 GCF_000687285.1 Phaethon lepturus | reverse complement strand
TTCAGCAGGCCTTCTTGGTTCTGCCTTGTCTCTATTACACTGTGCTTGGATATTAGAGAAAGTCAGCTTTTTAGGATCAGGAGGGACTCTTCTGACTTTCTGTGTGGCATGCTTAGCAGAATTTTCCTATCCTCAGAAATAGCAAGTACTGGGCATTGACTTATGAACAGCCTGAGGACAACTGGTATAGGTAGGCTTACTATGGATACTAACCTCAATAATAAGTGCTGTACAGGGGGCTACAGTCTTCTAAATATATCTGGGTTCAAAGCATTCCTGTCTTTATGCAAATTCCTAAGTGCTTTGCTCTGCTTATGCAATGAGGCAAGGTGCTATTCTGGTCCTGGGTTCCTTATGCGTTATTTCCTAAATTCCTAGCTTGCTTTGGACAAAAGAAGACCAGCTGCTTCAGAATAAGTGTAGAAGAAAGGAGCAGAGTCCAATTTACTGATTGTAATGGGAATGAAAATAGCACCAAGCAGCTCTGTATGTGTTTAGGATTAGAGGCCTCTTGAGAACATATTTGCTGCAACTTAACATGTCTCTCTTAGCAAAGAGTAAATTGTATGTTTCTATCTTGGAGTGAGAGAATAGAACACTGGTAATTAACATTTGTGAAGAAAGAGGAGTATGTTAACACATGCCCATGGGATTTGGAGACAGTGTTTCCATGGGACAGCATACGCTCAGTGCTGTCTGTGAATTAGCCTAACTCTGTGGCCTGTGAAGGCTTCTTTGAAACACTAATTTAATTGAGCTTTCATATCAGCACTCTTTGTTTGTGTGACGTCACCTTGTCCAAGCTGGAGTTCTCTGAAGGACAGGCTTTCCTGTTTGTTGTTAAGATAAGAGTGTTAACATTTTTATCCAGAGCAAATCTTGGAGTGGGAGATGGCTTGGTTGTCTTCCCTTCAGCATTAGGAAGTAAAATATCAGGGTTTTTCTGTGTAACTGCTTGACTCTAACTTGCAATTTTGTATGACAGGAATCACATAAATGCTGTTCTGTCATCACCCCCAAGACCTGCTCAACCTGACTGATGCACTGAGTCTGTTGCTTTTCTGAGGCGAGCTCTTTCTTGATATGTTAGTCTGAGCTGATGCTGTGCTGCTTATCTGAAAGGTTGGATGTTATTTTAAAGAAACTGGCAAAGCTGAACCTAACTTGACTGGCACTTTTCCACATGAGATAGTCTTACAGTAATTCCGCTCTTGGGATAGATGCTAAAAAGGAAAGAGAAGGCCAGGAGCACTGACTGTAACCATCACCATGAGCTGGAGTAAGCTGTGCATTTTCAGAATATCATGAAATTCCAAATCTACCTTGCCATATACTTTCCAAGGGATGGGATGGTAGAGGACAAAGTCTGGCTGTCGTAGGAGTGGAGGAGGATGGTGTTCCTGTGCACATGCAATACCAAGATGGAATACCTAGAGAGCATCAGCAGATCTCTAGGTCAATGTCTTACACAGGCCAAGCAAACACACCTTTTGTGGTAGACTTAGCTAATTTCATAGCAGTTCCCTTTTCCAGTACAGTCATGTAGACCAATTTCCTGGGCCAGGTATCTGCAGCTGCTTGGTCTTTGCTGATCCATGGAAAGTTCTCTCTTCTTTACTTGCCTTGCATCAGGAAAATTCCAAATGCTGCTGATTTCCTTTCAGGTCTTAGCCCATCTTAGCATCTCTTTCCCAGCTGATCAAGGAAGTCAGGAAAATATGTTACTATGAAACAATGTCCCTGCTCAGCACTGTCTCATCTCTATTCTGGGAAAGGGGGATTGGGTTGCCTTCATAGGAGAAATAGGAGCTTCCACAGGAGCTGGGAAATTGTTCTTCGCATGCTTACGGTTTCATTCAGGGTATGCTGAAAATTGAGCCTTAGGAGGAGTCCTTAAGGACAGGATTACTTTTGTGTCTGGTCAGATCTCATTTTTGGCAGCTTGAAGCCTTTGTTCCTGAGAACTGCTTATGGGGAGGGTTGTCTCTCTCCCATGTGACTTTCTCGCTATGGCTCTGTGGGAGAGAGCAGAGCTACTTCCTCCACCTAGGAGAGGACTAAAAAGGAATTGAACAAGTACATTTCTTTACAGCCTCTTACTGCCAGATGAAGCACAAACCAGCATGTCTGACAACTGTCTGGGACCAAACCCTGAACACAAGCTTATGCTCTAAGGCAGATAAAGGAGTGAAAGGTAGACCTCGAGATCAAATGCTGAGTTAACTTTTCTTTTGTGATGGGTGTTCATGTTTTGGATTTATGATGTTATAGGAAGGGAATGGGATAAAGCTAGCTGCTGCTACTCTGCCTAGAAGCCTGTTTGGGTATCCTGAGTCATTCAAGGTATCTGAGAAGTATGAGTGGGACTCAGTAAAGACCAACCCATGGGAGGGGGGCTACCTGGACAGTATGTTCCCCCTCTCATGTACAGACAGCAGATGAGCCTAGGGAGCTGTTGCTTTAGTAGTCCTGCAAACTGACCTGGCAATACGGCCAGCGGATGGCAGATGGGGCTTTGCTGATCAGAGTGACTCTCCTTCTTGTGTGAGTACCCCAACAAGCTCTCAGAAGTATTCCTTAGGTGATAAGGTTGGGCATACAATTTCACAATATGCTATTTTAGTATGATGCCTTGATATATGGTGCACTGGATGTTTTGTCCCTAGCATGCCCAGCAAATCATAAGGCAGCTCTTACGTAGTGTTTTGCAGGTTGGTGTTAGGTGCAGTGTAACAACAGAAATATTTTTCAGAGAACTGCTCACTATCCTTTCTTTTAACAGGTGTGGGGGTGTATGCTGTTGTAAAGGCACCTGGAGGAATCTGGAGTGATGCCACCACCTTCGGACATTGTGAAAGTAGCTGTTGAGTGGCCAGGTGCCAATGCCCAGCTGCTAGAAATAGATCAGGTGAGACCTGGTAACCAGATGGGGGAGGAAATGCACCACAACCTCAATACTGGAATGAGGGAAGCACAGAAATGGGCAGTATTCCTTTCTGACTGAGAGGAACATGGCTACTGAGGAGACTCTCTTTCTGTTCTAGAAAAGGCCTCTCGCATCCATCATCAAGGAGGTCTGTGATGGGTGAGTAGCTCTCTGAGAACCCTTGTGGAGAAAGTCTCTCCCCCTGACAAATCTTGCTAGGGTACTGTGGAAAGTCTCTGCTGCTTGTCAATGTGCTGCTAGCACGATCCATGCTGCCTGCTATGAGTTTTGGCCATGGAATGGGCCAGGGTTTAAATTGGGAAGAAAAGGATCTCCTGGAAAACAGTGGCTTTGCATCTTTATTCAAATTCTGAGTGTGTGCGTATGTATGCCCCTAGGGTCAGTGTCTCTCAGGATTGGCCCATCTTCCTGTTCCTGAAGTGCAGGCCTCTTTAGACATTCCCCAGAGCTCGACTTAGAGTAGACTGAAGTCCCATCCCCCCCTCAAGAGGAACGTGTTTTCTCTCCTCTTTGGGACACCTAATTTCCCATGCTTAAGCTTTGCTTGAAAGTTCTTTTCCACCCTTGTGGGATCAAGCTCCTGTTCCTAATTGAGAGCCAGAAGAAAAGGAGGAAGAAGCTTATGTGTCCTTCTTCCTCTGCTAGGTGGTCGTTGCCAAACCCTGAATACTACACCTTGCGGTATGCTGATGGTCCTCAGCTGTACATCACAGAGCAGGTCAGTGTGAGAGGTAGCAATTTGCTGATGTCCTGGGTGAGAGTGCAGAATGCCTTGGGCTAGTGTCATGGAACAATACTGTTTCTAATCCTTAAGGGGCAGCATCTTTGCTATCAAAAATACTCCGACTTGAATGGTGTCACTCAACTGAGGAGCCTTGCACTTCTCCCTTTGCATGCCCATAGGTGCGAGGACTCAGTAACTCAATTCAATACCCTCAGTAGGGTTGTGTGGTATAGGAACCCTTTTACTTCTGTGTACAGATGTGCTTTGTAGATCCAGTTGCATTCTTCCCCCCCTCCCAGTTTTTTGCAGTTTAAAGTTTATGTTTTCTTTCAGACTCGTTGTGACATCAAAAATGGAACTATCCTACAGCTGGCAGTCTCCCCGGTAAGTGCTTCCTCACATCCCTTTTTCTCAGTAACTATCCACGTATGACAGGCTGTTTCTTGCTTCTCAGGGTTTTTTTTTGTCCTTCTGCCTAAATTGCAGGGGTTTACCTGTGTTGTGGGCTATTCTGCACAATGAGGCACACACTCTTGTTTTCATTCCTGGTTGTGGTGTGTATCTTTCCTTTGGATGCTCTGCCCTTTTATAGAACTTTCTGTAAATAAATCCAGTCTACATTTTTATTGCATCTCCTAGATTAGCATGTTGTAAAGCACCTGACAGACACATTCTCAATATGAGTGTAGTTCATATTACCAGTTGAAAAGCAACAGTACTGGTGACTTAATGCAGAAATTAAAAAAAGAGACAAATTTGATGCAGAGGGAGTTGTTCCTAGTGAATTCTTGCTATTGTGACCTCAACAGTTGTCTTTTGCAGACCTGCGGCAGCCTCCTTTTTATTGAAATTCTTAAACCTTTGTTTAAGGTCATATTTAAACGTTTGTCATGGCATATAGCTGAGAGTGAGTAGAACAGAAAGATTTTATTTGGGCAAGAGGCGGTTGAGAGGCTATCATTGATCTATGTCTGAGAAATCTTACGGAATATTGTGTGGATACAGACAATGAGCTTATGCTTCTCTTTGAATCTATGAGAGATTTTTTTTAACATTATATTTCTTTAACAGTCTCACTCCATATTTCTAGATCCACCTCCACTCACCTCACCAAGAAGAAAAACAAGCATTAACAAGTGAAATAGCATTTTACCTGCCTCCTGCTTGCCTGTTAACTGTTGCCGAGTGCAGCCTTTTTTTAGTCTATCTTAGACTTGCTGCCTGCTGCTACTTGTCCTGTCATTGCTGGTATCTCTCTATACTTGCTGTGCACTCTCTGATGATCCATGGACTTCTGACAGAATGCTGATGCTGGCAGAACTCAGACTGCAGGTGACTTGTCTGTAACTGGCATCATCCCTCTTTCCTCCCAGTCCAGGGCAGCTCGCCAGCTGATGGAGAGGATCCAGTCACACAGTATGGAAGCTCGACTTGATGCCATGAAGGAACTGGCTAAACTTTCAGCAGATGTGACCTTTGCCACAGAGTTCATCAACATGGAAGGGATTACAGTGCTGACACGGCTTGTGGAGAGCGGGACCAAGCTTCTGTCACAGTAAGTTTCCTGTATTCCAGGGCTCTGGAACAGGGCCTCAAATAAGGGCCTAATTTTACTTCCTGAAGTGGCATTAAGCAACTAATCTCATAGCAAATGCCAATCTATTAATTGAGACAAAGTCCCTCTAGCCGTTTGCTAAACCTCATGAGGCAAAAGAGGAGACATTTATGATGTGTGACATTTGTATTGAAAGGCCACTTTGATAATTTAAACAACTGTTATTACCTTTCATGTGGTCTTAATCTCCCCAAGCAGTTATTCATCTGCGGTCTAAGAGAGAAGGTAACCCACATGCAGTTACACACAAGAACATTCCTGTAGAACTGGTGGCATGTATGTGCCAGACAGCAGCAAGCATGTTGCTGGCTCTTCTATACATGGTCAGTACTTTTTGACCTGCATCATAAGAAGAGTTGCTATGAAGGCCAAAGGTCTGTTCCTCTTAAGGAATGGACTAAATAATGTATAAAGCGAAAGTTCACAATCTTTAGTCTCCAGCAGTTTTCAACTTTTGGCTTTCCTGAGCAGAAATTGTATCTCTTTGTTTTAAGAACCTTTGGGTGTTTCTTCCATAGATTTTTCTTCTTCATTTTTTAATCTGTTTATCCTTTTGATGTCCACAGCACTGTGTGGAAATTAAGTTCCACAGTTACTTGTCCTATAAGAAGAAAATACTTCCTTTATTTTAAACACGTTGCCTTTTGGTTCCCTCTACGTATTTTTTTATGAGAAATTGTAAACTCCTCTGTGTTCTCCGTACCATTCATAACCATATCTCTCTCATATCAACCTTTAGTCAAGCCTTTTCTAAGCTGCACTCTTAGTCCATTAACACTGTAACTATGGCAGCCATTCCAGAGTGCTAATCATTCTTTCCATGCTTCCCCTAGCTCTTAGCTCTTTCTAGTACTACTGTGCTGTTGTGGGGAAATTTGTAACTTTTAATCAGTTCGAAACCTGACCATTTAATTTCTACCCTTCTGTTTCTTGTCTTTCAGTTGGTTATTAATGCAAGAAAGGGCTTTTGTTTTTACCCTTTAGCAGCTGAGTGTTTTGGGGTTTTTAAGACACTTCAGTGAAGCACCTCATAAAAATCTTCGAAGTCCAGGAGTTGTACTTAACTATTCTCATTCTGACTTACTGATGTGTTCAGAGCCCTTCAGTATTGGGGAGGGTTAACCTCAGCTGGCTGCCAGGTGCTTACCAAGCCACTTTCTCACTGCCCCGCTTCAACAGGACAGGGGAAGAAAACAAAATGAAAAAGCTCATGGGTTGGGCAAAACAGACTCAACTTGGGGAAAATCTTTTTTTTTTTTTTCCCCAATTAAAAATAGAGTAGGAAGGTAAGGAACAAAGACAAAAGTAAAACCACCTTCCCTCCACCCCCTTCTTTCCGGGCTCAACTTTACTCCTTCACTTCCCTCTCTTCTGCCTTCTCCCGACACTGAGCTGCACAAGGGTATGGGGAATGGGGGTTGCGGTCAGTCCGTAACACTTCGTCTCTGCTGCTCCTTCCTCATCACATTTTGCCCCTGCTCCAGTGTGGGGTGCCTCCCACAGGATACAGTCCTTCACAAACTGCATCAGTATGGGTCCCCCACAAGACACAGTCCATCAGGAACAAACTGCTCCAGCGTGGGTTCCCTGTGGGCCACAGTTTCTGACAGGAAACCTACTCCTGCCTGGACTCCTGTCAACAGGCTGCAGCTCCTGCCAGGAGCATGCTCCAGCATGGGCACCCACGGGCTGCAGCTTCCTTCAGGGCATCTCCACCTGCTGTGGCATGGGGTCCTCCACAGGCTGCAGTATGAATATCTGCTCCACCATGGGCAGCAGGTGACAATCTGCTTCACTGTGGTCTCTCCGCAAGCTGCAGGGGAATCTCTGCTACAGCACCTCCTCCCCCTCCTCCTTCACTGACCTTGATGTCTACAGGGTTGTTTCTCTCCCATGTTTTTTCACTCTTCTCTCACAGCTGCTGTGTAGCATTTTTTACTCTTTCTTAAACATGCTTCCAGAGAAGTGCCACCAGCTTTGGCAGATGGACTCAGTCAGTGGTAGGTTCATCACAGAGCTGTCTGGGACCAGCTATGTGGGACAGGGCAGCCCCAGCCACTCCTCACAGAAACTGCCTGCAGCCCCTGCTACCAAAACCTTGCCACATAAACCAAATACACATACAGATGTGAAACATAACTTCTCTCTAAAAAAGCTGTAGCAATTCTTCCCTGTTAAATGTTTCTTTTTCTTCTAGTGGTATTATTCTTTTATTATAGATTCCACCTGTCCTACTGTTTACAAATACCTAGATGCCCAGAAGGTCCTTCAGGTTCCGCTCAAGTCCTCTCTAAAAATCGGCATTATGTTTGCTGCTTTCTGCAGAGCACAATAAGTAGTTTGGCAATGTTTCATTTTACCATGGTTCCTTTGGAATTCTTCAGTGAATATCATCTGCTTATGGAGATCTGTTTTCTCACATTAATGGCTTGTTCCAGAATGTTTTCTAGTGATGTTCAAATGACAGATTTGAAGACTTTTCTTCTCTCTTAAAAACAAACAAAAGAAGTTAAAAAAAACAAACTCTGCTCTGGACGTTTCCCCAAGCACATGCACGGTGAACTCTGATGCAAATAATTCACTTGGCTTTTCCATTATAGTTGTTCTGTTTCATTGAAAGCACTTTTAAAGTCTTGATAACTTATTGTCACAACATTTATAGGTCTTCTATTTTCTTATATATTAGCAACTAATATATATTCAGCATGTTTTGCAATCTTTCCCTCAGTCTTTTTTACCTTTCTGTCTTGTGGTTATGTATTAGATTTTCTACAGATCATGCTGTGCTTTCGTTTTATTTCAAGCCGGGTCCCAATATTTGTAGAATGATAATTTTTCTTTGTTTTTCTCTCATGTTAAAACATGTTTGTTCATTTTTTGCATGTGTGTGGAGGTGATTTCCAAAGACTTCTGCATGTTTGTGAGACAAAATTCCTCTGGAGCTCAAATCTGACAACAGTTGAAAAACCTAGCATTTGCAGATGGTTTAAATTTTCAGATGATCAGCTTAAAAAGCTTTCCCCTATTCAAGTTGGTCTTTTTTTAGCTGATGGTCATTGTACTGAATATTCTGCATTTTGCTGGTTTTTGGTTGGGTTTGTTGTTTTTTCCCCTCACATGAAAGTGTTGAATTTGAGTAGTGATACTTGACGCTGCTCAGGAATAAATACTGCATTGCTGCTTCTCTTGTTATTCCTTTGACTAGCCAGGTACTGATCCAGGTGGTTGTGAGTCTCTGGTGGCAAGACTAGGGAGTTACTGTTGCTAGTTTTAATTTGTGCTTGTAATTAGGAAACATAAAATATTATTCCATAAAACAAATAAAATTGTCTTCATCAATGCAAATACTTTATTGCTTACCCAGCTGCCAAACTGCAGCCTGTTATATTAGGGGAAGGTGGTGACATGTTTCTCTTACCCAGCATATTCATCTTGGACAGGCTTTTTCCTTGCTACCAGATCTCTTGTAACTGCACTCTATTTTCTTAGTTACAGTGAGATGTTGGCTTTCACCCTGACTGCCTTCTTGGAGCTCATGGACCATGGTATTGTGTCTTGGGACATGGTCTCAATAACGTTCATCAAACAAGTAAGTTTGGGTAAAGGGGGTGAGTGGATGCTCTTTCTTTTTCTGCTTTAATGCACCTTGAAGGAAGAGCAAGATGGCTCTGAGAAGCTGAGTATTCATTGAGAGCACAGTGCACACAGCTATCTGAAACCTGTCTCCCTTACCTTTTCTCACTTGACACAAGGTTTCCTGGATGGGCATTGGTTGACCTGCTAGTTCATCTGTTTTCAGATTGCAGGGTATGTGAGTCAGCCTATGGTAGATGTCTCCATTCTCCAACGATCCCTAGCCATTCTAGAAAGCATGGTGCTAAACAGTCAGACTCTGTATCAGAAGATAGCAGAAGAGATCACCGTGGGACAGCTCATTTCTCATCTGCAAGTGTGAGTGTCCACCCAACAGTGGTGTGATTTAAATCAATTTTATGAATGTCTATTCAATTGAAAATACATCCTTTTACGTTTAAAAGATGCTATTTTTAAAGTATTACTGATATGACATTTTACTTGAACTTCAGGATTTCTAGACTTAAAAAAAAAAGTAAGATCCTGGAAAAAATGTAGTCTGGAAGCACTTAAGCACATGAGTATATGTGCTGAACAAAGATATTTTGCTTCTAACAACTGCACAAGTGTGTTCAGTGTTAGGACCAAACCTGCGTTTTACTAAAACAACTTTCCAAAGCTTCTGCATCCAGTCATCTGTTACCTTCACCCCTCTTTAAGTTGTTTCCAGTAGAATTGAAGACCTCATCATCTTCTGTTTTGTCCTGCATATTAAGGAAGAAAACAATGGCTTTTCTTGCCTTTTTTTCCCCACCTTCCCTTCCTGTCTTTCCAAACGAACTGACAAATTAATATCTGGCTTTTAAGGCTGTTTGCTCTTCCATTAAAAAAAAAAAACAAAACATGCATTTTTTAGAGCTTTAAGTAGGTTGTTTTTTTTTCTCAAGCCTTTTAATTCTGAAAATGTGGAAAAGCATCATTTGTGAATGTGTTTAATATTCCTTAATCAATTAACAGTAGTTTAACAAAATTATAGTGCAAACAATGTATTGCATCAATGTCACTGTGTGCTTAGAGTGTTTATACATTTGAACTTGGTTAACAGAAAAGCTAAAAAAGTTTTCATGAACACTGCAGCAACTTTTTTCTGTAAAGACTATATGTTCTTTCAGCTTTATAATTGCTATTTTAGTAAAACACAGGTTTGGGCCTACCACTGAACACATCTGTGCAGTTGTTTCATCAAAATATCTTTGTTCAAGACATATACTCATATGCTTAAGTGCTTCCAGAACACAGAAGGTTGCTGAAGAAAGTATCTGTGCAGGGAATATTGTAGGAGGAGAGACTGGAGAGTGAGTCAGAATTTACAGTGTTTGTTCAGCAAGACTATTAAGCAGGGAACAATTAACAGAGGATAAGTTCTGGAAGAAGAGGACCATGGAAACAAGTCTGAAAGACAAGTTAGAAGAGGAGAAATTAATTTAAAAGTTGTTTTGCTGTGTCAAAAAGCAAGCACTGTAGTGAAAAGAGCAGCAAACCCTGAAAAGGAAAGTAGAAGAGGTGAAGTGACAGACTTCAGAGGCTTGTGAAGCTTGGAGACCCAAGGAAAACCTAGGATTATGCATGAACATTTGCATGAAGTATGGCAAGTTGACCAAAATGAAGAAGATTTGGAAGGGAGCAATAGAAGAGAGAATATGGTTGCTATCCACAGAAATGCCAGGGATAAATGCCAAAGTGGGGAAAATAGCTATTTAAGCTAAAAGATGTTTTATAAAAGTTTAATTTTATACATATATGTATATAATTTTTTTTTTAAAAGTGTACACACACACAAATTCTTTAGGTGATGCACTGGACTTCTTTTAGTCAGAAGAGCTTGAAGTTCTGCAGAAGTCTCCCAAGAGTAGTAGTATAGCAAGAAACAAAACTGTATTTGATAGAGCATCAAGATGGGAATGGAAAAGAGTGTAATCAGCATTTGGAAACTTATTCAAAACATCACGAGTGAAACCCCATGCTCTGTGTGACCTAGGAAGGGACTAAGCACCGTTTACCTGAAGAAACTCTTCAGTGAAAATAAGAAAAAGACATGTGGGTTGGGTCAAACTGTTGAGGTTGGAAGGCAGTGTCTTAGAGACATGCTTCCCCCTTAGTTCCATATGCGTTTGGTGGCTTCAATCAACATAGGGGAGGAAAAACTACTTGCTCCGTATAAGTTTCTAGCTGTATCCATATAACAGACTGCAGTCCAACTAGGCTTTACAGAGATAGTTTCATCATTGGAAACAAACTGTGGTGGTGCTGAATTCTGAGCTCTGCTGGGCTGTAATCTGCACTATCTTCTGAACAATGGAGCTATCAGTCAGCAATTTCTGTCAGCTTTTTACAGGCCTTATGAAGAGTTGGATGGCATGAAAGTAGTTTACCTGAATCCTGCTTGTGTGTTGAAATGCAAGATAGCTGTAGTAAATGTTCTTAGAGCACAAGCAAAGCAGCAAGCTGTAATGTTCTATACTCTGTTCTCTTACAGTCCTCCAATTTTTGTTTCTGCAGCTCAAACCAAGAGATTCAGACATACGCCATTGCCCTGATCAATGCCCTCTTCCTGAAGGCACCTGAGGACAAGAGACAGGTTTGTTCTTGCTTTTTTACTTTAAACCTGAATAATGGTTACTGGCTGGCTGTTTATGCCTCAGAAATCATATTGTCTGAGCAAGGCAGACCTCAAACCTTGCCAAGAACTTACTTGCCAAGAGCTGTTTCAGTGTGGCAACATAGCAGAAAAAGTACTGTCCCATTAATAATGTGTTCTGGAGTAGCACATCTACGTTTAGAAGGTGCTCAGAAAGGAATCTGAAAGGCCTTCAGAGACCCTTGAGAAAGTAACCGTCCATACAGCATGGAAATTTTTTTTGAAGAAAGTTAATTCCATATGGGAGAGGTAGGCTGGATAGAGTCCTTGGGGTTGTATGTACTTACTAAACAAACACCCCACCTCCCCTTCCCCCAAAAAAGATACCTTTCGTTCCTGCTGGCAAATGTAAGAAAAGAAACATCTGTCCTGCTCTGAGGAAAACCCCAAAATCTCAGCTACATGCAAGATGTGCATATGTCTGTATTGTGTACTCTGCTGTGTTAAGCCTTTCTTCTCTAGTGCCCCATTTGTGCCTTATTTCTTGGACTCCAAGCTAAACCCTGTCTGCTTCTCTCTGTGCCTTTTTTTGCTTTCTGCCAGCAGGACAAGCTGCTTAACCCACTAGACCTGCCCATCACTGTAAGTAATTCAAGCCTGGGGGCTGGTCATGCGGAACTGTAGGCATGTCAGCTTTTCTTCAGTTATAATGCATACAGGCTTCAAATAGTGGATGAGCCTAGGGAGAAGGGTGGGAGGACTCCTGGTGATGTACTTGGGTTGTCAAGGGGAGAAGAATCAGTAGCAAGAGAAATCTTGAATGACTTATTGTGCACACAAGACAATAAAGATGGTCGTAAAAGGAGACTGATAGTACAAGACTGACTAGATGAACCAATTTTAAAACTGGAACCAGTTCTTTAGCAGTCTGGATCTCCTTAAACTTACTACAGCCTGAGTTTATATCTCAAATCTCATTGGCATTAATGACAGTTTCATATCCAGCTGCATCCTTCTGAAGGTAGAGTGTTTGTCTGTGAAGAGCAGTCACAAAACTGAGTGCTGATTGGGGTCTAGAGCATACATTCTGCCTAATCTGTGACTTCTTCCGTTGGGAATTGTAGTGTAAGAATGCTTGTTGCCCTGTGCTATCTCCAGGGGAATCGCCACTCGTTAATAGGTTGATTTGGAACCTTCATTATCTTGAGATTCTGGTACATTTTTTAGATTTTCTGGGTGGCACAGAGAATGCTCCACTTTTGCTAAGGATGCAGTGCCTACAGACAGGAAACTATGGTCTCAATAAACGTTACATAATTTCTAAAAATTAATGGATATGCTTAACACGTGAAAATAAGGAAGACCATACTCCTCTCTTGGTAATTTGGACAAGATACTAAACTTCATAGCAAAAAGAATTTTTGATCCAAGGGATCTTTCACTTCTTCCCTCTTTCTTCGTGTTTGGTTTTTTTTTTCCCTCCTTCAACCCAATCCACGTGACTACAAAGGGCCATGAAGATGATTAAGGCACTGGAATATCTTTCATATGAATAGAGGCTGAGAGGTTTGATATTGCTCAACCTCAAGAGGAGAAGGCTCAGGGGTGTCTTATCAATGTGTATAAATATCTGATGGAAGGGAATAAAGAAGAGGGAGCCCAACTCTTCTCAATAGTGCCTGCTGACAGGACAGGAGGCAGTGGGTACAGCTTAAAACCCAGGAAATTCCACCTGAACACACACACACAAAGAAAGAAATATTAGTATGAGGGTGATCAAACACTGGAACAGGTTACCCAGAGAGGTTGTGGAGTGTCTATCAGTGGAGATGTTAAAAGCTTGACTGGGCATGGTCCTGCACAACCTGCTCTGTCTGATGTTACTTGAACCAGGGGAGTTGGACTAGATTATCTCAAGATGTCTCTTACAACTTAAGTGATTCTGTGATTCTATGACCCCCATCATGCAGCAAAGTGGGCATTATTGGACTCTCAGCAGAACATAAATCCCTTAGCAGTGGTTATGCTGTGTGCGTGTTTATGCTTCTTACTATGCTATTTAGAATTGTTTAATTGTCTTTGTCCTTCCCACTGTTTATCTACTTCAGTCACCTGTTCCTTCATCCCATATACAAACTGATCCTTCAGAGTAAGGATTCATCGTGTAGCATGCATGAACAAATCCTAACAGCAGGCCTTGTTCTATACTCAGTACTACATCTCACAAGTCATAGTTAAAAACATAATGACTCAGAGAGCAGTGTGTTATCTCTGAAACCACTTCCTACTTCAACTACAAGCACTGACTCATCTTGGTTGTAACATGAGTGCTGCCGAACTTGCAGCCATTATGGCTTGGCTATCAGCCAGCATACCACTTCCTTGTTTTAGGAGGTTTGTGTCTGGAGCAAAAATTATAATAGGGATTTGGAATGAGGCTAATATACACATTTTACCAGACTCCTTATAAAGCCTTTCAAGAGCAGGGTTGATATGAGCTGTTGGAACAGTCTTGGATTGCGCAGAATGTACAGCTGATTGAGTGCAATCGTCTTAAGACTGCACATCTGCTTCCAATTCTCAATCTGCACTGCATAGGAACGTGAAGAAATCTCAGACTGGCAGTTCTTTTGGACTTCTTCCAGATGATGTATTGCCCAACAGATATTTCTTACACGAAGATTTCGCTTATAACAACAAACTTCTGATAATATTCCATCTTGACATTAGCACTTGTACCACTCTCCTAGCAGGTGTAGTGAGATCGCTGGTATTTTAAAAAGTGCATCTTCATATTTTACAAGGAAAGCACAGGTTAGATTTTTGCATGTGCATGTGTAATTGGTCCTGGAACTGAAGGCTTGCAGCAAATCTTGCATCTGCTGTGACTATTTCGTCATGACTTGATGATTGGGGAACTGTCCTCATCTGGGGAAGGCAGGCATGCAGTGAAGAGCGAAACTGGAAGCTTTCCTTTAAGCATGAAAATTATTTACCCTTTATTTTTGTAAACTTACGTGCTTCTGCAAATTGTCCTTAAATTGACTTGTAAACATCTCTTTAGGAACTGAGACAAAGGAAATGTAAATTTCAGAGGGATAGTTTTTGAGAGGGAGGAGACCTGAAAACTGCATCCTCTAGCCCATGTTATCTTGGGTGTATACCTAGGTATGGAAAGTTGTCAAATGCTAATTGAAGGAACTTCTTGTAGATGACATTTTTCTGGGCAGCCCACAGTATGCTCCTTTGCCTTGGTTTCAGCTGGGATAGAGTTAATTTTCTTGCTGATAGCTAGTATAGTTCTGCGTTTTGGATTTAGGATGAAAAAAATGTTAAGCAGTCAAGGAGTGTCCAGCTTTTCATTCTGGCCTTCCAGCAAGAAGGCTGGGACGCACAGGAAGCTGGGAGGGGACACATCCAGGAAAGCTGACCCAAACTGGCCAAAGGGATATTCCATACCATACAACATCATGCTCAGTATATAAGCTGAGGAAGTTGGCTGGGGAGGGGCTGCATCTTCAGAACTAACTGGGCATCGGTCAGCAGGTGGTGAGCAATTGTGCTGTGCATCACTCATTTTGTATTTTTTTTTTTTCCCCCTGTCCTATTAAGCTGTCTTTATCTCAACCTATCAGTTCCGCCCTTTTTCTTTTGCAATTCTCTCCCCCATCCTGCTGAGGGGAGGGAGGGGGAGCGTACAGCTGTGTGGTTGTTTTAGCTACTTGCCGGCTTAAACCACAACATCCCTGCTGCCATATCTTCTGATACTGAAGTATCATTAGATGTCCAATGTTACGCTAAATTTTCTTCTGTTCTTTTGACTACCCTAGTGCCTTTCACCACATTAATGATGATTTGTAGGGGAGCCAGCCGTGAGTTGTGCCATGGTAAAGATGACCCTTGCATCCCAACTTGATGCTTGCTTTGTGGTGAGATGCCCTGCTAAATTGACAGTCTGTGGTAAAAGCACTTTGTTGTGTGCCAGTGCTATCTTCAATTCATAGGCTTCCGTCTTTCTCTCTTTTCTGCACAATGTGGGCTTTTTGTTTATATTTTACTCATGTTATTTCATCTCTGAATTCCACAACAGGAAATGGCTAATGCATTTGCCCAGAAGCACCTGAGGTCTATAATCCTGAATGTAAGTATGTCTTAAGTGATAGAGTGCTTCCTAACGTTCTCTCATTAGAGGTTTCACTTGTGGAGAGCATAAATTCTGCTGCCCTTAGGGCACTTCCAGAAACGTGACTCTTTCAAAGGTGAAATTCGAGCCACTTTTTCAAAAGGGAGTTATCGGGATGCTTCTTCCTGCTGTTACAGAGCATTATCGTTATGCTTCTGATGGAATATGGATGTTAAATAGCTGAATCTTCATATACAGAGATGTACATGCAGCCTGATGTATGCCTACAGCTAATACCTCAGTCTTTATTTGTATTCTCTTCGTTTCTACCCTGTCCTTTATTTTTCAGCATGTGATCAGAGGAAACCGCCCGATTAAAACAGAAATGGCACATCAGCTGTATGTGCTACAGGTCCTGACCTTTAATCTCCTGGAAGAGAGAATGATGACCAAGATGGATCCCAATGATCAGGTCACTAGTAGAGCTGAGTAAGATCTGATAGGATAGGACTTATAAGGGGACTTATTCCTGAGCTCCTTAGCTCCATAAGAATTTGCAGTACATGATGCATAAAGTTTCAAAACTACCCCTCACATTGTAGTCTTTGAGACTAGGGTATGCTCATGATTATCCTGCTGTATGCTATGGAGCTTTTAGAGATGTAAATGGTCGCTGTAAGCTATATATTCCTCTCCTGACCATTGTGATGCCAGTTGTCAAACTGATTACTCCACCTCTGTGGAGGGCACATCTTTTTATTCATTTCCCTGCAGTATACAAGGAAACTTGGCATTTTTAGGGTGTCTGTTATTTAGTTCTTTGGTGCATTGTAGTCTTGAGTGAGAAATGCCTTAGCATTATCTGAATGCCTAGAAATTGCCTCTAACTAAACTTGGGCAAAGGAAAATGCAAACAAATATTTTGCTTTACCCAATATACTGAAACTTACCATTTTGAAATGGGTTGCCTCTTCTTATGCAATGTTTGGCATCTCTCTGTATTCCATTGGGAGTGGTCTGGAGGCAGAGGTGGTACTGTGGATTATGTGAAAGTACTGGTCTAGTGATTGATCACATGTTACCATTTCCCTGCCTTCTGTCCTTCAGGCACAGAGAGACATCATATTTGAGTTGAGAAGAATTGCATTTGATGCAGAGTCTGACAGCAACACCGTCCCTGGCAGTGGAACAGAAAAACGCAAAGCCATGTACACAAAGGACTACAAGATGCTGGGATTCACTGTATGCATCTAGGGAGAGTGCTGACTGTAAAGCATGTAAAGACAATCTAAGTGATCTCCATCAGGGTTGTGGTGAAATAAGGAACAGAAATAGCTGTTTGCTTTACCATACTTCTGTATCTGAGTTTTAGAAATTCAGCTACACTCAGACTCCCAGGAAGATCACTGTGAACTTGCTGATTGGTTAAATGCCAGGGTTCACTAGGCATATTCTCTGGAAATATTTACTTACCATATGCACCTATTCTGTGAAGAACTTTTAATCAGCTTCTCTTCTAGAAAGTTCAGGTAGCGTTGTCAGCAGGTGTCCAAGGTTACCTCTTGGATAAATATGAGGGAGTGCTTGATGGGACAGGCAGTTATAAAATTCGTTCAGAAAAGGTTCTCACACAATTTCTTTGAGTTAATTTGTTTGGGTTTTCTCTACACACTCTTTTCACAGAATCACATCAATCCAGCCATGGATTTTACTCAGACTCCTCCGGGGATGCTGGCTTTGGACAACATGCTCTACTTGGCCAAATTTCATCAGGACACCTATATCAGGGTAAGTAAAGCTGCTGTTTGTTACCGATACCAACACCTCAGCAGCTCTTAGTGTGTATTGCATCCTCTTCTTGTAGATTGTTCTGGAGAACAGCAGTCGAGAAGATAAGCATGAGTGTCCCTTCGGGCGCAGTGCCATTGAGCTTACCAGGATGCTTTGTGAGATCTTGCAAGTTGGGGAACTCCGTAAGTACCATTTATTACCCCAGCTTTCCAAGTTGCTGGGCTGATGCTTCTGGAAGTAGCTTACAGGCTGACCAATATTCACAAGCATTTGTACCTTGATCTCACTTCTGCCATGTAAGGATGGGCACCTTGGACTTGCACTGTCTGTGTCCTTGTGATAATACCAGTATCAAAGTAAAGTAAGAAATTTTGTTGTGGGCACTCTGGTTCTCCTGAAAAATTGACACAAGTAGAGGCTTCAACTTGCTGAAGCTTCAGCAGGGTGCTATATAAAATAAACACTCTAGAAACCATCATGAACTTGGGAAAAGTTTAGTAGCTCTGGCAGTCTCAAAACGGCACTCTGAGAAAATGAACCACTATAAGAAATACTACTAGAGGAGAGTGGGGGGGAAAACTGCAAGCAGTCATTTGAAGGGACTAGTATGAAAAGGGCACAAGTCACAGAGGCTTGTATGGTGAAGCATGGGGACAGTTGCCATTCCCAATATAGACTGTTTATGGGGACACGAAGCGTTGAACTGTCTTAATCTCTTTGAGTTAGTACTATTGTACACCATCAGGTTTCTGTCACTGTAGTGGATTTTAGTTATTCTTAGTAGCTCTTGTGCAATATGCTCACATGGTTGTGGTTTCTGTTTCTTCCTGAAGCTAATGAAGGCCGGAATGACTATCATCCTATGTTTTTCACCCATGACCGTGCATTTGAGGAGCTATTTGCCATCTGCATCCAGCTGTTGAACAAGACCTGGAAAGAAATGAGGGCAACAGCAGAAGATTTTAATAAGGTTAGTGTGGAGAAGAGGTATTTTTGTAGAATCTTTTGCAAAACAGCACATGTTCACGCAGACTGTACACTTGGTTAAAGAATAGGGTGCTGAAGGTATGACAGGGCATTGACGTGGGCTGTAAGGGAGGATGGCCCAACTTTTATTTGGTATGACCTGAGGTCATTATTTGTTCTTCTGGATCTTGAAAGTCACTAGTACATTGACACTCCTGGCCCTGGTTATTCTATGTCCATTCTTTGTTGCCACTGAGCTGTGCCCTGGTTCTCTGCTACCATTAAGCAGCAAGAATGTGACTTGCTTTTATCCCTGCCTAACCTCTTCAGGTTATGCAGGTTGTGAGGGAACAGATCACACGGGCTCTTCCCTCTAAACCAAACTCCTTGGACCAGTTCAAGAGCAAACTGCGCAGCCTGAGCTATTCTGAGATTCTGCGACTACGCCAGTCTGAGCGAATGAGCCAAGATGACTTCCAGTCACCCCCTATTGTGTAAGTGCCTAGTAAAAACAGCTGTGTTCGGTGCTTGCTGTTACCTCCATTTTCTGCTTACTCCTCCGTATTTGATTGCCAGGGAACTGAGAGAGAAAATCCAACCTGAGATCTTGGAGCTGATAAAGCAACAGCGCCTGAACAGGCTTTGTGAGGGAAGTAGCTTCCGAAAAATTGGAAATCGCAGAAGACAAGGTAAGGTGACAGTGTCTACTGCTTTTTTTTTTTCCACGTGAAGAACTGTAGGCAAATAAGATCTAATGCATTAAACTGTCAGCAGGTGTGTTGCCAAAAAGGAAAGCTCATTACCTGGGCTGTCTATACCAGCCAGTAGTTTGGGATGGAACAGATGTGCATTTCTAAGAACACAGACATCTCCTCATGAACATGAAGCAGTGCTGAGTAATTGGGGGAGTAGAGAGATTGGGTGGGGTGACTGTAATGTAGTGGCTGTAAGATGTTATGTGAACGGTCTTGCTCAGCATATTCTAACTTGACATGGGTTCCAGAAAGGTTTTGGTATTGTCGCCTGGCTCTGAATCACAAGGTGCTACATTATGGAGATCTGGAAGATAATGCCCAGGGGGAAGTGACCTTTGAATCTCTACAGGAAAAAAGTAAGTCCCGATTACTGCTCTTAAGCACACTGTGCAGTGTGCAGTGCTCTGCCATCTAGAGGCTGTTATGAGTGCCATCCTAGAGATGAGAGAAAAAGAGCTGTGGCTGAAGCCCGGACTGAGATGAGATCAACTTTTGGTCCTTTCTCAGATCCTTTGAGTCCTGGAATGGCTTGGTACTTCTTATAACAGCCAACTGTAGGGATGTGTTACTGGTAGTGTGTTTTGGAAAACTGCAGTAATGAGCTAAAAGAACAGGAACAATGCTCAGTTGCAAAGACAAAACAAAGTTCTGTCTTTTCGTGGTTAGGATTTCTTGTTTGTGAGTTTTGCTTTTTCACTGTTAGTTCCAGTTGCAGACATCAAAGCCATTGTCACAGGGAAGGATTGTCCACACATGAAGGAGAAAAGTGCACTGAAACAAAACAAGGTAAGTGCTCCCTTTTTGCCTGTAATTAATATCCAGTGCTGTGGAGTTGAAGACTGTGAAAGCAAGCAACAGGAGCAAATGGTCTTCCACATTTCAGGTGTATTGTTTACAAAACCTATCTCATATCTGGGCCTTTTCCTAGTATTTATCTGTGATTGCTAGGTGCTGTGAGCACAGTTTGGTTGTGCTATGGGCTATTCAGAGTTGCTCAGAATAGCGGTATGGGAAAGCACTGAGCTGCGGCAAGGCAGCTTCTCTTAGTGGGTTAGAAGGCAGAAGATGCTGTGATGTTTTGTTCAGTCAATGAGTGAAAGATTCTTTTCCATTCAGGAAGTGTTAGAATTGGCCTTTTCGATATTATATGATCCTGATGAGACCTTGAACTTCATTGCACCTAATAAATATGAGGTAAGAAACATAGTCATTAAGCAGTATAAAGCAATTAACTTCAGAGATTAAGAAGGATCAATTGCTTCTCTTTAAAGGCTTGAGTAGGATGTCTCCCACCAGGTTCATTTTTAGAAAATGTTGCCAATGCTTAGTGTGAATCTTTTTTTTTTTTCCCCCTAGTTACCTTTCTCTTTAGTGTAGGAATTTTTTTTCTTAATTTTCCTTAGTCTGGACTGCTGCTTTCCTCCTATGCAGTCAGTTGTTCCCTTTTCCCTGTTCTATAAGACACTGATGCCTAAAATACCTTTGCTGTTATGGCACAAGAGAAACTATTGGTCCTCTCTTAGAGCCATGGGGTCATACTTATCTCTAGGCTTCTAACTCCCATTGGAAATCTCTGTGGGCACTGTTTTGGCGTGGGGTTTGGGTTTTTTTTTCCCCCATAGGTTAACTCCCTCCCATGTTTCCTGTTTTGAAGCTGTATAGGAGTATTTCTAATTGTTGCATGGATGGAAAGATTCAACATAATCTGTCATTTATGCCTGGAGTTGTGAATTATCCTTTTTTTCCCCAGTACTGTATCTGGATTGATGGGCTTAATGCTCTCTTGGGGAAGGACATGTCCAGTGAGCTGACTAAAAGTGACCTAGACACATTGCTGAGCATGGAAATGAAGCTGAGACTCCTGGACTTGGAGAACATCCAGATCCCCGAAGCACCACCACCCATCCCCAAGGAGCCGAGCAGCTACGACTTCGTGTACCACTACGGCTGATGGGGACTGAGCCGCACGGGCCGCTCCAGGC
>NW_010550411.1:0-218 GCF_000687285.1 Phaethon lepturus | reverse complement strand
CCACGCGCTGCCCAAGGGGCTTCTGGGCTTTGGGCTGGACCACGGAGCCCGCCGGGCTCTGCCGTGCTGCGGAGGCAGGTCTCGCACGCCGGCGAGCATCGCATCAGTGGCTGACGCCATCTCAGCCAACCAAGGAACAAAAACCGGTCTGCTGGCCTGAGTGGCATCCCACAGATAAATCACTCATGTCTTTGCAAAAAAATCACGGGAATACGAGG
>NW_010550410.1:0-18778 GCF_000687285.1 Phaethon lepturus | reverse complement strand
CGCGTTTGTGCGGAGGGAGCGATCTGGCCTTGGTGTCAATGACTTCCTCAGTGCCGACCACCACGAAAATGGTATAGCGGGCTGTAGCTCACGCAGCTTTGTTTTGGTGCAGGTCCCCGTTGTTGGCTTTTTTTTTTTTTTAAATGAAAACATCTGATCTAATCTGTATAGAGGAGTAAGGTTCATCAGAAGAAATGCTGTTTTCTTAGGCCAGCTGGCACATAAGTTTTTCTCATGCAAGATCTTCTCCAGGTCTAGAACATGGGAAAAGCGCTGCCTCATTTCCGTGCAGGCAAACCCTGTGACGCTTTTCAACTGATTTAGGCCTTGCCTTGGTTGCAAAACATCTGATACAGCCTAAAAGATGAATATATGTGGATTTATTTGAGCAGTGCAAACTGTATCCGATGGGTCTTTGGTTTAGCTCGTTCAGTTGGAAATGGATTTGAAGCAACATCAAAATAAGCTGTTTCAAAGGGAAAATTAACTACTTCCAAATGGACTGGTACAAATTCAGCTCAATCTGTGAACGCCCTCACTTCCTGCATCCTGTGTGTCTTTTGGTCTTGTAAATAAAGCTTTATTCAGCTTTTATTATGTTAAACAAGCATAAGGAAAAGAGGTTAATTACTTTGAATTACATGGCTACAAGCTTGTGAACTGAACAGGCAAGCTGAACTGATGTACCGCTATAACTAAAGCCACTTGAGATGGACACGGTTACAGCAGCATGCAGTAGCAGAGATGCGATGTGAAAGTCAAGGGTAGAGGCAGTCTTGAGAAGAAGGTGAGTGCGATAGAGTTGTGCTAAAAGGAAAGAAAAATCAGTAAACCCGTTTGGTAGGTGGGGTGGGAAACATGGCATGGAGAAGTGAGAGGACTGGCCCAACCTCATTCAGCAAGCCAGTGCCTGACCCACAAATGGAAGCCAGGTTGCCTCAGTCGCAGGTAGTGCTTTATTCACTGGGCTGTGCTGTGTACACTTGGGCATTACACGTTTTGGCTCTCAGATGGAAAAAGGCTTGAAGACAACTTAATTTCATTCTTTTAGGGCTACAGCACTTCAGAGCTTGTAAAAGAGATTTAAAAAAAATTGAAAATGGCAGGATCAGCAATGATTCACTCCTTTTTTGCTTCTAAATTCTGAAGGATTTGCTTTGTGTATGCATGTCCCGTTGTAATTAAGTGAAAACCTGGGAGGCAAATAATTCTGGGAACTGCTGGAGGACTCTGTTAGTTAGCCTGCACAGGGAAAAAGCATTGCTTCTCTACCTTTCTTGTGATGCAATGGGGGAATCTGGTCTGCATTAGATCTTGTAAACCTTTAACAGATGCATGAAGCATGTTCTCAGAGGAGTTTATCTTCTGTGCTGTTTATGCAACTTCTTGCTTTTCCCAGGCACAGCTAGAGGAGCGTTGCATATAAGACTTGCCACATGTCAAGCTCCAACCTAAAGGGACTCCACCTTGGGTACCTGAGGTTGTTCTTGGGGAAGGCAGGGGATTGATGGTGGCATGTCTGACTAGAACAGGAGTGCTTTCCATCTCTTCCTTCTTAACTGTGACTTCATGCAGCCTTTTAAAATACAGCAATTCTAGTCTCTATTAATCTTGTTTTGCTCTCTACGACATCTGGAGACATCAGTAGCACAAGACCATGTTATGCTGAGTGGTGTGCAGGCACACAGAAAAGTTGCCTGTCCTGCTGGTGTTGTAGATTTAGATAGACTTTAATTTGTTTAATGTTATGAAGCACCCGGTATCATGGCCCTGTTCATACTGTAGGCTCTGAGCGTGGGAACTTTGTAATATAGTTTGTTGAAAGTACAGACTTTTCTGCTACAGTCATCATCCATAGCTTTCTGGCCAGGTTCTCCTACCTGCCCCCCATTCCCGACTGCGGCAGGATTTCATAGCCTTAACCTCCACAGTTTTATCCCTTTGGTAAGTGCAGATGGCATACAGTGCAGCTGTACCCCATTTTGTGAAGAAGTCTGTGTACAACCAGTATTTGCAAGTCAAGTCCTCCGGGTGAAGTTGGGGAGCTGTCCTGTCCTTGCACTGAGGCTCCACACCAACCTCTCTTTAGTCAGGGTCCTTGGTAAATTGTCGATTCTTCCCTGAATTTGTCCTTTTACCTGCTTGGATGCTGACTTGATCTCATATCTTTTTATGGTAATAAATTACTGCATTTCTTCTACCATTTTCATTTGAGAGAACTAAATTTAAATTCAAACTTTCTCCCCAGGTGAGGTGACTTACTGGTCACCTTGAGTCCCACATTTGCTTTTGTAAAAGGGAATTGATTTCAAACTTTCATTAAACATTATAGATAAATAAAACAGTTTTTCCTAGTTTGCAGAAATAAGGTACTGGCTTTCTTGTAGTGAAGTACCACATCACACTGTATACATATAATTTTTAGTGGGTTTTTTCCCCTCTAGGAGATGAAGAGAGGCTAAAGAGATAAAGAGTTGTTTCTCTAGGCAGTGTTCAACTAGTAAGTCATCCTGCAAGCCTCTGTCTGCGATGGCACTAATTGTAAAAATTAAAGGGCTGCCTACCTGCCTGCCTGAGCCGGGATTTCTGTTCTTATGGGGTAGATACGTAGGATCAGCTCTTTGTGCACTCCAGCTCATGAAAGTGATTGTCTGGGAATTCAGTTATTGGCATCCCTGATGATTTGTAGGGGAATGTGGCATAGAAAGTTAGCTTGGAAAAGGGGTTATCTGCTTCACTCAGTGCTCTTGAGTTGCTTTTAAGATGTAAGTTAGATTTATAACTAACTATTAGCTCAGTTATGACACTGGCTGCTGTCCAAAGCTCCTTTCTGATTAGGTTGTTATGTTGTATTGGTGGTGGTAGACTTGTGTTTAAATCCCTCGGAAAACATGGGCATTATATTACGAACTATCTATTGCTGTAACTATGTGAAAGTATGCAAGTAGATTGTGGCTGTCCTTAAAGTCTGCCACTACGTCACATCTGCCGCTGCATCACAGTTAATGTGAAGCATATGGCTGTATATGGTTTTTAAGGGAGAGAGGAAAAAAGTAGCTTACAAGCAAGAGTGGCAATGATCTGTACGTGACTCTTCATTTCTTCGTAGGGTGGCAGTGGCTCTGTTTTTTGCCTTTACGGATCGCATATTGACTTTATGCCATGGCATGAATTCTCTGTGGACTATTCCTAGGCAGAGTTGGAAGCTCTCTTTGAAAGAAACATTCAAGTGTTACTTGCTGCTTTCTTTCCCATGAAGCTAAAGTGGGTGTACTGTGCAACTGAGGTGATAGGTCCTGGGCTGGTAGTATTTGTGCTGTTTATTTGAATGTACTCCTCAAGTGGAGCGTACAGTATCTGTGACCACTGACAGAAGTTTTGCTTTGCTTAATTCACTTACATATGTAATGGTTAATTGGATATGTGGTATTTGATCCAGACTGGTTTAATGTTTTAACTGTGCACCTTCAAAAGTGAAGGAGAAACCGTTTCCTTTCCTGTACACCTTATATAATGCTGTATACCTTATAGACAGACATATAAGCTGATTACTGAAGTAGTAGTGATTTTCCTAACTATTTATCTACTTTCAAAACTTTTTACCAATTGTGCTGCTGTGCTCATTTTGTGCGTGGGAACATAAGGGTGAAGAGGGAAGAAATGGCTGGGCTACAGTTACCTAACAAACCAGTGGCAGACTGTGATTAAATCCTCTGTGCTTGTAGTTCAGTGCTGTATTGGGCCAGGTCTTTCCATTTAACCATGGTAAATAATGATGTTCAGTAGTAATACCTCGAAGGCCTCAGGTACACCTCTGCAGCCTCCTCAACAAATATTCAGGTGTAATATTGTGAGGGACCTCAATGACATTTGAGATTGCCTCTAACCTTCCAGCACTGTTAAAACCAAAGGGTTTAGTGCATAAAATAAAGGGAAATTTTTTTTTTTTTAAATAGACCAGCTTAGGCAAAATTTTAATTCTAGTTATACGTATGTAAATTCAGAATAAGAAAATTGATGTTGGGGAGTTATCAACTGGTAACTGTTGATACCAGTTTTGCACATACCAATGGCAAATAGTTATATATCTGTGAACCTGTCTTGTGGATTTAATGGTGACTGTTACTTGGACTCCAACACCTGCCACACTTGAAACATAAGAAGAGAACAGAATTGCTGTGTCTAGTGTAAAATCAGACTGAAAACTGGTTCAGGTAAGTTAAATATACCCATGTAAACTAAAGCTTCTTATATTTTGATAAATCATAGCTGGATTACGTTAAGAACAGAGCCACCTGTAATTTTAATCTGATGTCTGCAGTGCTATAGACACTTAGTACCGTGTTTTGGAAAAGCTACCTTTCTTACATATCCTTACTTTGGAAAAAACAAAGCCTGAAAAGTTAAGCATTCCAGTTTTTCCTGCTGTACTAGAAATAGTAACCTGTAAGGTTTCATGTTGCTAACTTCATTTGCTTTGCCAGTGTTACCTGAAGTGCCTTTCTTAAAAATCAGAAATAATAACATTCTTGAAGTCATGATTTCAGATTATTTTCTTGTGAAATTGCCGAGTTTTCGTTTTGGGCTTTTTCTGATAAAACTCACTATACCTTATGTAACAGAACATCCATAAATATTTGTGTGAAGAGTAAGGACCTTTGGGTGGAATTAAACTATTTTTTAAAAAAAGTGGTTTTCCCTAAGTTGCTGTAGTCTCAGCTGAGAGAGGGGTCTTGGTGAAACATGATGTTTCATTTTTGTTTTGTGATGCTTGTCTGTGCCTTGTCCCAGAATGAGGGCTGTCCCTGACCCTCCAGCAAACATTAGATAATTTGTTTCTAATTTTCTACATTAGATTAAACCCAAGGTTTCATGAAATGAAAGTTTGGCAGCAGTAGTGTCATTTAATACGTATTTTCCCCCTGGAAGTGTAGCAGCGCTGTGTGTTTTGTGGAGGGGATACAGTGAACTGAACTGTGGAATCGAGCTGCCGAATTTTCCTCTTTTTTTTTTTTTTTTGTGTGTGTTAGCAGATTTCTTCTGGTTTTCGATTTAGGTCAGTTCCCTGATTTGGGTCATGGGCGTGCTGCACGTGGTTGTGCAGGTACCACCTCACCGAGAGCGTGTTACAGCAGCAGCAAATGGGTGGTGAGAGGAGCATCTTAAGCTAGTCTTGCTGCTGAGCTCAGTGGTGAAACTGCTGCCTGAATAGCACAAACCGTAGCCGGCACAGGATGCGTGAGTCCATCTTGGCTGACTGCTGGGATTTAGGAGTCTTGGGGGTGCTGCAGTGGGAACGGCATTACTGTCAGGCTGGTGGTTACGGCAGGCATCTGTACTGCGATGCAGTCTCTCTTGCAACGCTTTTTGTCTTTACCCAAATAAACTGTTCCTATTAGAGACTCACACCTGGCATCCTTCAGCACGCAGTCCTGGATGAGGGCACTTGAGAGCTGAGGCTGTGCATGTGGGACGGAGGGCTGCCTGGGTGTTCAGAGAGCATGGTGATGGGCTCAGCAGCTGAGCACAGTCTTGGCAGGAGAAACACCGGATCGACCACTGCACGCTGGCAGCCCCTCTCCGCCAGTGCTGCCTGGGAAGATTTCTTCAAAGCTATATTGCTGAGGGCTCAGGTGAACCTGGAGAGCTTCTGATGGACACGGCTACATGGGCGATGGCTGTGTGTTCCTACATCCCTGAGGCAGAAGTTTGTGCGGCCCCTGACATGGCAGACACCCTGCCCGGAAACTGAAAGTCTCAAACCTGCAGTCATTAACGTTTTGTTGCATGGGGGTTTTCGTGCAGCTCTGCTACGGTGATACCCGTGGTTTACTCATTTCTAATCACAGTTCTCACTTGCCATTTCTACATCTACTGGAACAAACTCGCTAGTTTCAGGGGTGTTAATACCCAATTTATCCCTTTGAATTGAGGACCATTTTTCTTCTAATCTGAAAGAAAATTCTAATGATTTGGAAAATTGCTTGGTTTCCCTACGAGGGGGGTGAGTGGGTGGGAATAAGCAGTTCTCAGGTCTGTGTGCTGCCCCAGAGTTAATGGATTCACCATTTCCTCTTTTGCTCTACTGTATGTGAGGTTGTGACTAATCTGTGGCAGCATGGGGCCATAAGATGACTTCCAGAGGGTGATGCATCCTCCAGGCACTCATTTGCTTGCTTTCTGTGCTTTTGGCAGACTGCAGAGAATTGTTTGTTCAGATCTGGTAACCCAGCAACAGAGGAATATAACGTGGGTTTGAAATATGATCTACAAAACTTTAGCAGAGGGAAGTGACATAAATAAACTTTGGCATCCAAATGAATGCAGAGGCCTCCATTTCACAGAATGGCTGGAGTTTTAAGTAATAAAACTTTTTTAAGTTTTCTTAAGTAATAGCTGCAAAAGCGTGGCTTTTTTTTTTCTTCTTTTTCCCTTCATCCAGTTCTTCTCTTCCTTCTTTCCACCTCCTGCTTTTCTTCCTCTCCTTTCTCCCCAGCTGTTTTCCCTACTTTGGCTGAAATACAGACCAGGCAGTGGAGTCTGCCTTCACATCACGACATGCGTCAGGCTCGCCCTGCAGACAGGCGTCACTTTGGAGTGGCTAGATGGGACCTTCCTCAAGAGTCTGCCAAAAGCTGTGGTTCGTCTTGCCCATAAAACAGATGGATTTGCCACCAGGGCCCTGGGGATGCAGGGACCCACATAGTGTCTAGAGGGTCTGTGTGCCTGGACGTGGGCCTAACTGTGAAAGTTTGGCCCAAACATAGTTGAAGCGCGGTGTGGGAATGGCCATGGTTTCTCTGCAGTCCTGTGGCCATGTTCGGCACTTGGGTCACGCAGTGGCAGTGCCGTATGAGGACCTATAGAGCTGTGGCTGAAACGAACGGCATGTCTGGTGGTGTGCTGCACTCATGCTGTATGGCCCGGCCTCTGCAGTATGCCGCAGTCCTTTGTCTCCTTAAATCTTTTGTTTTCACCCCATAATTGCTGCCAACATGCAGTCTGGATCTTCGCAAGCTTACAGAGTGGTGCTGAGCACTAAGCTGCAGGCAATGAGGCAGCACTATGGTAAATTCATTAGGAAGTCTCTCCGCATGTCAGTGCTGAACAAAACTGGTCCCGTAGTTTAGCTCTGGCTCCAAGGCAGAGGAAGTGTATTGACCTAATGGGTGAAATAAGCTTATTTCTTCAGTATTGCTACAAACTGAAAAGATGTTTGAACTGCCATCTAACCTGCTGAAACCAAACAAGTTTCATTGCTTCCTATACACAGAGCGTTTGTTACATCCAATTTTAGTCTCTTTCTAAGGTCAGAATCCTTTTTGTTTTTTAAATGATTAATGAGTGATGTTTGTTTGGAGCCTGTTCAGTTGCGTGAACAGTTGACTCTGAAGTAAGAGGGATTTTCTTGTGCTCCCTGCATGAGGGAGTGCATGTTTCACTGGAGAGATTTGGTTGTGATGCCCAATGCAGCTGAATATCACGACATGTCTGTAGTCCAGCCCACCCTCTAGCTTCTGCTAAAGCTTGGCAGTGGGTGCCCTGCCAGTAGCTGTGAATGAAGCCTTTTGATGGTAGGACGTTAGGACAGAAACAGAGAGAATGCAATGCATTTTCAAGCAGTGAGTATATAATTATTTTGTGGTTTTCTCTGATGTCATTTGGAGGGGGCATTCAACCTCTGAAATGGGAATCAGCTGTTGTAGGATGAATGCGACTGTCCCCAAGAAGCAATAAGCAGAAAAAAGCAGTGTCATGTAGCATGTGCCCTCAGCTTTGGTACATACTATCAAAAGAGGAAAGATTATTTTGCCAAAACATACTTTTCTAAATAAATTTTGGTCTTAGATTTAGCTGAAATCATTTAGCAGTGGTCCTGATCCAAATTTTCTCTGGCACAGTTTTTATCCAGTAGCTTTCTGAGACTTGTGTGTGAATAAAGGCTCCAGTCTGACTCGTATCTTGGTTCACTGTCTTCAACAGCTGTGCAAGCAATTCTGCTTGGCTCCCTTTTGGTGTTGCTTTCATAAAGTGTTTGTTTTTCACCAAGAAGTAATTAAAATCAGATATTCTTGGCTGTTAAAATCATTTTTCACATAATGTTAAAAGGCATTTACCTATTGATTTCCAGCTCAAATTTTCTTCTGTCCTCTTGAAATTTTATATAAAGGTACATAATTTAACATCTGTAATGTCAATAACAGTGAGACTTGACCTATAACAAGAGGTGTCATTTTTCCCTTCATCAAAAACCTATTCTTCCTGTGGTTCTTTTTTTCCTCAAACTTTTGTGGCTTCAAGTTCTGACATTTCTCATTGCAAAATTTTACCTATTTGGTAATGGTTTTCATTCTGTCACTCAGCAGTACTGGTTGTTCTCCTACATCTTACAGCTGTGGTGGTAGGCAGAGGGTTTTAAAGAAGAATTTGCATTTTGAATACAGCGACATATTTAGTGTGACTCAGTGTATAAGAAAATGCAAACCTTTGTGCATCCTCTGAAGTGTTAGTACTCTTAAGAAGGCTTTGTCCTGGCCTTGTCCTCTAAAAAAATACAGCGATTTTCTTTTCTCCCAGTTATAATGGAATGATAAGCTTTGTGATCTTAAATAAATCCAACTGCTCTAGCTTTTGTTGGCCAGCTTTCTGGTCTTTCATAACAATGTGGATGGTTGTTTTTAAATTTGAATGGCTGGTTGGTTTTCGAGATGAATGAGATCCCGTCATGTAAAAATCTGTCTTATGTGTACATAACAAGTAAGCCTAATGTGAAAGTGGGATCTTTAGCATACTGTATAGCTACACAAAATCTGCATGTAAATAGTGTAAATGAGTTAACAAAATGTTCTGGTTTTCATGCACTTGAAGTTAAGTTGGAAAATCCCCTTGCTATGGCAGGTTTATTAGGCATTGTTTGTGTGTGTGTGGAGGCCTTCCTTTCCTGATGGGAAGGAGAAGGTAGATACAGTAGATTGCAATTTCAAGTATTACACTGGGCTTATTTTTAGTTTTGCCTTACAATTTCTTTCCTTGTGTATCTTTAATATGAATTTTGCTTTAAATCAAAATTTCTGTGTCTTTGCTGTCATTGGTTTCGGCAAACGTTTTTGAATTTTTCAGTCTGCTTGTATTAGGATATAATGGTCTTTTCCTTCTGGCATTTTTGTGATCAAAACTATTTCAGGTGAGCAGGAAAGGCACTTCTCTGTCTGCTCATGTCAACTGCAAAGGCTACATAGAGTTGATGAGGCTAGAATTGTAATTTACTTTCCTAATTAGTAAGATCCCTCTAACATCTGATTGTGATGAGATCCTCTGGGACTTCAGTGGGAACAGAGACAAGTCCCGTCCGACTTCTTTTCATAGGTGAGTTATAACAGTCTGGCCAGGAAACCTAATTAAAGTGAGAGAGACTTAAGAAAACATTAAGGCCTCTTTTCTGCCATGTGCTGGGCTCACATGGGACGTGCTGAGATCTGTGCCCTTCCCTGTGCTGCAGACCTGTTCATGGGAGACAAGATGTGAGAAAGCAGCCCCTCTAGCCTCAACTACAGCCTTTCATAGATGAAATCTTGGCTTTGCACACTGCCTACTTACTGGCAGCGTTGCCAGTCTTAAACGCTAAGATATCAGGAATTGTACCTTTAAAAAAAAAATCATGCCTACAGTTTTTGGAAGTGAGGATAGAGGAAGGAGGAATTGAGAATTAGGTTGACTTGTTTCTTTTGTGCACCCACAGAGGCTAGAAAGTACCTGAGCTGCCCCTGCACTATTCCCTTCTCTCCTGAAGAGGATGAATTCCGTAACTCCAGTACCATGGCAGTTGCTTTTTAAATGCCAGAATAATTTATGACCTCTGATACTCATGAGATGGTTTTGTATTTGCATGTCTGAAGTGTTAACTGAGCATCTGACCTCCCTCGTACAGATGTTTGTACTTCTAAGCCCCTAATATAAACGAATGCATGCACAAAATCATGCCCTTAACTCCGTAGCTGCATTGAGTTTAATGTGAGGTAAGGCTTGTGTGTTCAAAGAGCCTTTGTTGCAACTTTTTTAAAAACAGCAGAGAAGTGTAGTCTGTGTTGTGCTCTAATTACTTACAAAACGGGAGATTTAATGGGAATGCAGACAGACCCTGAAACCTAATGACTAGGACTGCAGTGACCTTTCTTCCCTGACAACAGGAAAATTTTGTGCTAGCATTTCTTTGGAGCTGTGCCTCACCGTTTGGTGGGAGAGCAGGCACGCTGCTGCAGCGTGGAAGTTCAGAGAGACACCCTCGTAAATACTTGGATTTTGTTCTGTAGTTCCAGCATTGGATGTTTGTCTTGTTTTTCTCCTTCCTTTATTTTAAATGGGTTGGGAATGTTTTATGGGCAGGAAATGGGGATTGCTGTTTTGTGAGCACAGCTGTTTTAAATAAACTTAAACCAGTGGAAGGGTGTTGAACTCTCTCCTTTTGGAAACGGCCAAAAACCTCATGGAACTAGAATAGCTCATTTGCTTTTTGAAACAGCAAACTTAATTTTTAAGCTGTCCTCTTGCATCCTTAGTGTACAGCATCGCAAATTTCCTTAACTGTGCCAACGAGGCTATTAAGGATGTTTCCCTCATTAAATTTGTGGGAAAGGAAATGGATGGAAAGGGATTTTAGATTTTATGCTTTGCTACTGGAGTTTAATCTTAAATTAACATTAAACTAACATTCATTCCTTCTTTAATTCTGTTTAGGGTTTGAATTTCTAATTCTTGTTACCCTTGTTGAGAAAGGAAATAGATCTTGAAATGAAAAAAAATCTCTTTTCAAGTAAAACTTAATGTACTTAAGCAATTCTTGATAAAACTCACTTAAATACAGTCCATGAGATTAGCGTTTTCTCTCACATTTGTGCTACATACCGAATGGATGGACTTGGCTAATTTAATGCAGCCTTGGTGAACTGCACTGAGAAATCTCTTTGAACACATCTAACCTAATTGTAAAGACAAATTTCCCCATGACACACAATTGACACAATGTAGATTTCTATATTACACTGGAAGTTAAAAAACCACAGATGTGTATTGAATATCTTGCAACAGCAGGCAGCTACTTGTATTTTTCTTACTTTCTGTGTGTACATATGCACGTCTGGCAAATTCTAGCATTATGATAAGACTGAAAAAGCGCAATTTTGCATATAGTAGCTAAACACAAGAAGAAGAGACCTTCAATCTGCTACTTTTTTTAAGAACGTATTTTGAAAGATGTTTATAATCATTCACTTTTTTATATATGTAATGAAAGAATGTGTAAATCATTCTGTTATGTAGATCTTGGCAGCTGCCAGTTGAGTGGGGGAAGGGGGTAAGAAGAGCAAAAATGAGATATGAACTACTGAGCGTGTAACTTTAAATCCATGTTTACGCTGAGCATTACCACCATTTCCCATGACTGCCCAAGCACTGTGTTCAAGGGAAACCTCCCTGGAGCTGTGGTGGTGGAGGATGTTGCTGCCTTGCCTGATACCTTTCATTTTCTCTCTCTTTTTTTTTTCCTCCCCCCCCCCCCCCCCCCTTGCTCTTCTAAAGTTTTGAAAAGAGCGTTGTGTCTGCTTTTCAAACAAACTTTACTGGAGTGTTTCATTGGATTTGTGAAAGGATTTTTGAAGGCATCTTTCCCAAAAGTAAGTTGGGTAGTTGTAGAGCTGCCTCTCTTGTTTTCTGGCTTCTAGTCATTCCATGCTTGCCGTTGCGTGAAGGTTTGGCCCTTCTGTTCAGATCCCTTCTGATCACAGTTGCTGAATTCAGTCTCCTGATTTAATATGCATCTTTTTGGTCATTCAGTTTGGTCTTAAAATTTCTTTGTGTTCAGAAGCTAAAAGGGAATATGTAGAAAAGACAACAAATCTTTTTTGTAGTTTTTTTTCTTCAAAGGTTGCTGTTTACGTCACCTTCCTGCCTGTCCCTTTACGTACAGTGTACTCAAGAGCCACAGTCTTGACAGACTTGAAAGGGAATCTGAGGCTGGGGGTAATCGAAGCCTGACAGGCAGGACAGCCGGGTGGGTGGCAAGTAGGTCTGAGCTCCCCACAGGAACAAGGAGAAGCTGCAGTGGCTTGATTTGATGGACATCAGACAACTCCAGCCTGTCTTTGGTCATATGTTCCTCTGTAAACCCACAGGGCTTTGGTTTTGCTTTGTTGTTATTGCAGATTGTGAAATCACTGCAGTTGGAGAGCAGAGTGCTTTACATAACCTTTATAAAATTTCTCCTTTTTCTGTTCATGAAGGATTTTTACTAAAGGTCCTAAAAAGTGAAGGCTTAGTGTAAAATAAATTTAAAATAAAACTCCTAATATTTTTTAACAATACTAATCTGTTACAAGCCTGTCATTTTTTTCTTAAAATGTTGGCAATTACCATGTGTAACTGTTGCTTTCAGTTGTGCATGTATGCCATATTTTGTCTTGCATGGGTTTATTTATATAATAAACATTACATGGTAATTTCTGTGTTCACTACTTAATATTATAGCAATGCCAGATGTACAAGTATATGCACAATTGACTTAAAAAGAAAATGATAAGCCTTGGCCCAGGCTACTTTTGTCTAAAGCATCATTAGCAGGAAGGAACGTTGTTCTACCCCCGACAAGTAATGTCCAGCCAGCAGAGCTGTCTCACTCTTGTGACTATCTCTAAGTACTAGCTGACTTCAAATGAAAGTTTATCTTTGCAAGACAGGTAAGTTTGTCAGTGGTGTCGAGCTGATGGTGATCTTGCTGCAAATTTGCATGTCAATAGCTTGGTGCTTGTGTGACTTTTCTTGATAAAGCGGTGGTTTATCTGGGGTGAGCATGCAGGGTGCTGTGCTGGTGAGCAGCGCAAGAGGAGATGTTCCACTGGGAAGCTGCCACACAACAGCACGCAGCTGACTTAGAAACTGCGATGAGAGACTGTACTTCTCGTGTGAGCATAAGCGAGATGCACCTCGCAATGGTTTCAGGCTGGGATGGATGGAAGGGGCTCAGGGCATGCTGACTGGGAGCACCCGCTGGTAGGAACGTGCGTGTGCGTGCACTAGGCTCTTCTCTTCTGGCTCTTCGGTGCAGTTTGGGGGTTTGAATAGAAATCTGCTAGCTCCCACCTCCAGCTTTGTTAGTGGCTTCATTTCAGCCACAGTAGGCAAAATTTAAGGCAGCTGTAGGTTTCTTCTTTTAGGGGTAATTAGTACTTTTTTTTTTTTTTGCATGAGTGTGGCCTATGCTCTCTACTGAGAGTCCAATTCAGGAAGCTGTTTAAAGGTGGGCTGAAGCCAAAATATCCAAACTAATCCCTGGGAAATGAGACCGCTTGCACTTAACTGGCTAAATTAGAGCAGCGTTTGGGGAGTAGGGGTGCTTTAAAACATTTCCCCCCTCCCCCACTGGTTACAATGAAGTCTTGTTCTAAGATCCTTCAGTAATCACAGAAATATTTTGAGAGCACATTTGAGTCACTTGGAACAAATCCATCTGTGGAGTTGTTTAGCACCAGCCTCTTGTGTTGCTACAGAACAGTCCATAAAAACTAAAGACTGAACCATAGCACATACAAAAGTAACCAGAAACGCTTTCACAATTTCTATTCTTTGCCCATAGGTTATGGAGTCTCCATCATTGGAGGTGTTCAGATCCCAACTGGACAGTGTCCTGTGCAACCTGCTGTAGGTGGCCATGCTTTAAGTAGGGACTAGGTGATCTCCAGAGGTCTTTTCCAGTCTCAGCTCTTCTGCGATTCTGTTATCCTGCTGCTCATACATGTATGTTCTTTACATACTTTATAATATACCCCATAGTTTGGGACACAGTTCTAAAGTTTGAACTAATTTTTATGATTCCCCCCTCCAGCTATATTTAGGCAGTGAATACTTGCTGAAGGATTGAGTAGCTGACTAGATTTTTAGCAAGTGGAGCATGTGAGGTATGTTAGTTGTTTGACTGGATTTCAGGAGGGCTGAAGGAATGCTGACTGCTGTGACACTTGCAGCATAACCTCTTAGGAAAGGAATGCAGAGATGGGTCATCTTCTGTCGGTGTTGGGCCTTTCACAGGCTTTATAGTTTTATTCCTGCATTTAGGTTTTTGCAATGATCCTACTAATCACTCTCATGTTCAGGAGTTTTGAAGCCCTCCTCTCACCCCTGCTTGTATTCTGCATCATTCTACCCTCTATCCTGGCAAACTGCTATTTAACTCCTAGAATGGTGTGCATGAATTGTGGTTACCTTTAACTTCTGTGGAGTTCTGGGATGAGAAAAATCTTGTATTCCAGGATTAATTTTTACTCAAGTGAGCCACGGTTGATTATACTTACCTGTCCTCATGGGTTGCCAGTGGAGGTAAGCACAGTGGTGAACTGGAGGGAAACTGTACCTAGGACTGTTCATGGCCAGTAGAATTAGGTGTGAAGTATGTATCTTAGCTTGTGATTCCTCCTTTCTGAATTTTGGGAGGTTTTTAGGAAGACGAGAGAGCCTCTGAAGGCTGGGATGTAGGCTTTGTGTCAGGGCTGCTGGAACAGTGGACTTGAACATCTGGTTGGCCTGGAAGTTTGGAGGAAAACTTACTCATCATTATGTTCTGTATTTTAGTATCTCTTGTATGTGTGCTAGGGTAGGGAGAGCATCACTTTCCTGGCAGTTTCATGTTTGAGACGCTCCCCACCCAAGGACTTACTAATAAATCAGCTTGATCTTATCCTCTCTGTGGAAGGAGACAAGGAAGAAATGTCTCTAATGATTCCTTGCTGCCTACTCATTTGACTTGGGAAACAGATGGAAACCAAACAACGGGAGTACAGTAAGAAATGTGGTGACAGAGCTGCTAATATCTGCATAGAATGAAAGCTCTGTGTGTTTACATTAGCTACTATACTGGTTTGTAGTGGGTTGTTCTAATCTACCCTGTGTGGCCAAGCGTTCTAAAATATAAATGAGTTATTGGGACTGAAGCAAATGGACCCTTTTAACATGACACAAAGCCTGTTAACTTCAAAATTGGTCTGATATTCTCTCTGACCTCCCCATTGTTAGGGTTTGTGGGGAGCACAGTAAGGCATTCATTCCTTTCATGCTCTTCAGCGTGTGGGACTGCAGCTGGGCAACGTCTCTTGGAATTTGGCTCATCCAGGGAGGCTTTTGGGGCTGGCAAAGCCCCTGCAAGGCATCTGTTCACTTTTAAGGTTCTTGGCTCTGGGAACTGTGAGAATTGGCCTCAGAGAGCGTTTATCAACCCCATGGTCTACCATGCCTCTTCTTGATCAACGTGGTTGTGTATGCCCTTATTTTCACAACAGGCCTGTCCTGTACTTACTCACAATAGGCCTGAAATAGCATTAAGGTTGACACTGTATTTCTATGTGCGCTTCACAAGGAATGTATTTTCTCATTATCATTGTTCTCTGTGGCAAGGTCATCTCCATAGAAAGTGATTAATTTGATGAAAGTATTTCTCTTGCCGTGGGCTCATCTATTTGCTGCCTAGTACCATGCTGTGTTAGTCATGTGTTAGCTTTGTCTTACTGCACATAATATTAGGCTTTGTATGAAGAATGTGGCCTTAATCTTCAATGGGCATTGCTGTACAAGGGAATAATGTCTCCACAAGGTGTGGAGTTTACGCAGATCTGAGTTTTGTTCCATTGCTTCTTGGTTCAATGAAGCTCTAAAGCTAGGTTTTACTTGTAAAAGATTGCCAGAGCTATCAAGAACAGCCCAGTACTTGGTGTCAGTGTGCATGTTAATGCTCTCCAGTGCATAGGCTTGGGTCATTTAGCTCTTCCTCTTATGTTTTCAGATAAGTCTTAATGCTGCCTTTGGAACTGGTGTTGCAGCAGAGCGTAGTTATGGTGTTTTCCCATTGGATTTCTGATCTAGTGTCTTGAAACTTCAGGACTGTAGATAATGTGTATGTTTCTATTTCTCTTTCTTCTTGTAGTGCAGAAAACTGCTATAATAATGGAAAAGTTATGTTTGAGGAATTTGAGTAACATCTGTGGGGACAGCTAGAATTCCTCTTAGTTAATTTCTTTAGTTTTTCTTTAACTTTGAGGCCTTTGTGTGCCTGAAAACAGCGGCCATTTATAAACCAACAAATCAACTTGCTCAAATTCCAGCTCCAAATGTGAAATGAAGTCTTGGACAGAAAATTCTTCCTTGTAGTCTTAAAAAATAAAACTGATCTGGTTCAGCTTGTCACTGAGCGCAAGATGGGGCTCTCTGCTTCTTTCAGTTCTGTATTGGGATTGTAGTTTGGTTTTGAATTAATCATGCTTTAGCCATTATTCCTGTATAGACGTACCTAATGTTTTGTTTGAGAATGAACAGCAAGGGCACCAGTGGCAGTGAATGCAAAGTGTCTTAATAACCAAGGAAATGGTTGGGTGGGTAGCATGCTATTAATTATGCCCTTAAGAAGAGCCATGTGTTTGATTCTGAAATGCTGAAGAATGTGGCTTTAAAACTTACTCAGCCCTGACTTTGCTCTTTGCTATAGTCTCATACTTACTCTTCTAAATCTGGGAAAATGTACTTTTGATCAATTACCTCTTTGTGACCAGAGTAGGGCAAACATGAATGGAGATGTGCTACAGCAGCTCATGAAGCTGAACACAGAGGTGTAGCTTAATGCACTCCATGGCACTGTAAACATCTCGGTGTATCTGCTGTGTGGCTGTCTTAAATACGTATTGCGTATTTGGTGCCTGGTTTCCTTCCAGACCTGCTCTCTGTCTACATGTAATGCGTGTCTCTTAGCACATTACATCTTAAAAGTAGTTAGATGCTTTCAATCATCTGTTGGCATCAGCATCTATGCAGTTGCGCCACAGCATGCGAAATTGCTTTACATTCATTCCTGGGGACAGTAGCAGAGCAATGAACTTCTTTTATCAGCATGCCAGGAATACGGTACTTTGCAGTGGTTTATTCAGTCAGATAATATTACACAAGCACTGTGAATATACAACTGCAAAAATGTATCCCTTGTCAAAAAACAGAACACAAGCAAGTAAAAAATCCCACTACTGTTTGCTCCTCTAAAGTGCCTTCCAAGGCACTTGGTGTTGAAGGAAACTTAAATGTTCAGGGAGGAATGCCCTGGGCAAATGACACAATTATTCAAGTCAGGTATTGTTCTCGAATAACGCACTAGTTTGAAAAACTAATACGTGCTTATTTTGCTGAAACTGAAGTTTGGTCATCCACTTTCTCTCAGCTGCAGCAGAAGCTACAGAAAAGGTCAGAAATGCTCTGCTTGCATGTGTGAAAACTACACAAAAAGTGTAGTTCTCACATACTGAGAAGTTTAAAACAGCATGGTTCCTTGTCTGGGCTAGAATGATTTCCCTGTCCGATGTAAAGGCTCAGACTGAAATGTCTTGAATACACTTGTCTCTCTGGCATTTGCTGGTTAGGTAGACATGGTTAATGTGTGATTTTTTTTTTTTTATTTTTTTTTTTAAGGACTCTTACACAGGTCTGTTGGAGGCCATGCTTTTCAATCTTTACCGTGGAGACCAGCATGGGTCACAAACTGTAGCCTTATGCTAAGTTGGAAGCAGTTACCGCACAAAGGGGTGAGGACAGTTGTCTGCCCATTCATGTCTGAAGGGCAATGTGGTCGAGCAGCTACAGACTCACATCTCTTCTTCCCACTCCTATCTCCTCCTGGCCTTGGTTTTGTTCCTCTTCCTCAGTTTCGTCCTGAACTCCATTGCAGACTGCCATGCAGGTTTCCTTGATCTCCCTGCTGCCGCTGTTACCCTGTGCCACTGTCTCAACTGTCTTATCTTTTCCTGTGGACACACACTCTTTGCCTCCTCCTTATAAGATTTGCTTCCTCCCTTGACGCGCGTAGTTCTCATGGCTCCTCACCTAATCAGTCCTTTCCTGGCAATTTTCTTCTCCAGCTTCCACCTCCTTGCTGAAGAGCGTCTTTCTCCCCTTGCAGCATGGCTCAGCCAGCTGGGCAATAGCATCATCTTTCATGCCTGAGGCTGTCAGAAATGCCAGGCGCTGCCAAGCACGGGTAAAAACTGGAGGGGGAGGAGGTTTAACCTTGACCTTCTATGCATAGAAATTACTACTTTTCACTGAACTTTTAAAAATAAAGCTGGGCTAAGCTTGTGCAGTAGGTTCTGGGATGTCCTGTGCCAGCCTAAACTGGGATTATTCCAGTTTATTGTTCAAGCACAGATATAAGACAGGTGTTACTGCTGCAGCAAAATCTGTTTGAACAACAATTAAATTTTCCTGGACCCCGTTTTGGAAAAGCATTAGGACTGCTCCAAATTAGGTGACATTTATAACAGGCTTCTGAGTAGCTATGAGCTACTGGATCTTGGCAGGGATCTGGCAACCCTGTACCTGAGGCATGTCGTGCTTCTGCTCCAGCAGAGCTCTCGCTGCCTGAAAATACAGCCCGATGCCTCTCTCACGCTGTCACCAGGGAATGGCAGAGTGGCACGGCGAGTGCAGGTCTGCGGGGAGGTGCCTCTGCTGAGCCGGCCAGACTGACACCAAAATGGGAAAAATCGGCATCTCCCCCGATACGTGATCTCTGACTGAACCAGCCAGGGCCCCGAGCTGAGCCACTGCCGGCTGGGCCCTATGCTTTATTTACATCTGAGCCCTTCCAAAGGCTGCGGCTCCTCCCTGAGAACTGCGGCAGCTTCTCTGCCCCCCAGCACCGCGGGCTCTTCCCGATCTGCGTGCCGGCGGAGGAGGGTTTGTGTCTCGGCCGCTGCGGAGCCAC
>NW_010550409.1:3072-3434 GCF_000687285.1 Phaethon lepturus | reverse complement strand
GGAGCTGTGCTGTGGGCGCCGTGCCGTGGGCGCTGTGCCGTGGGGCCCAGCCCAGCAGCCAGCACCGGGGACCGAGCCCCACCACGCCATGGTGGGAAGGTCTCAATCCTTCCACTGGCACAGCACGCAGAGAAGTGGGCACTAGCCCCGAACCCGTCTCAGCACGAGCCTTACAGCAGGTTCCAACCCATGCACACGCACGCACAAAAACGATAATTAAATTAATCTAATTTTTAGAACGCTAATTTCACTACCGCACTTGCATAATTGCAAACTTGACTGTGCATCACCGGGGTCACGTGACTGCACCCGCGAACCCAACTGTTCACGGCGTTGCATTATGGCAGGGGTATATATTTATA
>NW_010550409.1:1569-3018 GCF_000687285.1 Phaethon lepturus | reverse complement strand
GCGATATATATTTAGATTATTTGGGAGTTATGCGAATAACATCATAAGGTTTTAGATGGCGCTTGTGTAAATATTATCTACTACTTTAATTATATTATGTCTATTTTCATCCAGGGATGAAAATTTGTCTATTTTCATCCTCGCTGAGGATGAGGTACTTGAAATTTTTTCTTTTTTAAAAAATACATCTCAGTTATGTCACAAGAAATCTGTTGGTATCGCTCTGCCGGGCTCCCTCCCTCCCCCTCCAGGCTGCCAAACAGCAATTTTTTAAATTATAAATATTGATCAACTTGCCAGGAAAAAAAAAAAAAAAAAATTAAAAAATCCCCCTGAAAGCAGACTGCAATGAAAAATTATGAAAAATTTGTCAAGCAGGAGGAGGTTTCTCCTGGAAGGACACCGGCACGCAGAAAGGTTAGATTCAGAAACGCATTATAACCTCAAGCGTAGCTTTTCATCACCGGCGAACATATAATGGAAGCCGTTGTTTAAAAGAAACTGATATACACAGAGTTAAAGATTGCAAAGGTTGCGGAACGCACACCACGGTGTGACAGCATCCCCACAAGTTGCAGGCAAGGACTATGGCATTGCGTTTTCATCTCTGCAGAGGAGACGTGCAACAACGCAAACCCGTTTCGAGTATCGACAGAAAATTCACTTATTCCCACAACAGCTGAAAACAGGTTAAAACAGACGTAAACCAGGGCCTTTCAAGTTTCAATTCCTCTATTTTAGGATAGCATGATCAACTTTAAAGATATGACTGTAAACTGTTGCCACTGTGACCTAAAATTGAATATATGCCATTATTTGTAATTAAAATGCAGCACCCATCAAGGTGTTCCCCCGCCAGTCCAAAGCTCAGCCACGGTGCTGCTCCCCAGATCTTGGGGTGAGGGGCTGGGCAGAGAAAAAGCAGCACCAAAAGATCTCCATTTGGAAAAAATGTATGAAATCTTAAAAAAAAAAAATTACAACCAAACAGTTTCTTTGGGTATAATCACAGAGTAAGCGAAAGTTCTGGGGTGCAGCTCAAGGAAGGGAATTCTTGGAGTATAAGAATATGGAAAAGCCACCACGTTAAAGCTTCCTGGATGAAACCATGAATAAAATATTCTCCGGAATTGTTTAATCCAATCTGGAGCATTGTGTGTAATTTTTGCCCATACGTGCCACCCCGCTCTAACTGCACCACTGCTGGTCTGTCACCGTGGTACTCGCCTCATTATTTGCTAAAAAAGAGATTCAGGAAGAGGGTGGGTCCTTTTCAGGGTGGGAGAAATGCAAAAAAAAAAAAATTAAGTTGACATTTCAGAGTATTTTCTCCTCCACCCAAGAGTTATCCTGCTTTGCAAATTTTTTCCATACCCCCCCGCCCCGAGCAACACAAAACGTGAGACAAATAAAGGGGAGGAGGGTGAAAAACAGCCCCAGAAACCCGAA
>NW_010550409.1:0-1511 GCF_000687285.1 Phaethon lepturus | reverse complement strand
AAATTACAGTGAAATAAAAATCAAAACAGAAAAAAAAAAAACACCACAGGAAAAAAAAAAACTTTTCAGGGGTTTGAGATTCAGATTTAAAAATTCATTCTGGATTGAAATTTATTTTTTTTTAAGCACCTGGATCTCAGCATTTGCAGGTGGGTGCCCAGCAGCTCCAAGAAACTCACTTCTGAGTTGAAAATTTTAAAATGCCTTTTTTCAAAAAAAAAAAAAAAAAACCACCCTGCTGCAGCTGTGGAGCCAGCCATCTTGCTATTTTGTCCCCATTTTAGAGAGGAGACTGTGTCAAGGTTGGTAAAACTCAATGTTGACCTAATCTTTCCCTTCCTCTCCCTCCCCCACTTTTGGGTGGAAAGGCCATGTATCTCTCCTATATTGCTTTTTTCTTGAAACAATGCATGTTTCAGTGCTCTTTTGTTATTTATTTTTAAAAAGATCAATACCAAGACCCTAGTATTCAAGGGCAACCCTACAATAATAAACCAGTGTGTGCACAGTCCAGAACTCGCAGGCACCCCTTAACAGCAAAATAATAGGAACATAACAGTATTAAAAAAAAAAAAAATATGAAAAAAAGATTTTCAATTGAAACTCCAGGAAGGCTTTATACTAACAGTCAAGGAGAAAAAGGATTTTGAAATTGTGAAAAATATAATGGCTGAGCCCTTTAAAGGCACTTTAGTTTTACTGGTTAAAGAAAAAAATCAAAATTACTAAATCTGCAATTATTTTTTCACAATATTGCTAATTATGCATATTCATAATATCATGGCGGACCTTATAATAAACCTGTGTAAATACTAGATTTATATGATCCACAGTATCTGGAGTTGTTATAGTGTGTTTAAAAAAAGAAGAAAAAAACTAAAAACCCTACCATGGAAATTTTTTTCTTTACAAAAGAAGTAGGAAATTAAATGCTGGAAACTATGTTTTAATTATGCCAGGAGAAACCATCGGAAAAGCCAAGAAATTCAAAAATAAAACTGACATTTGACTCTTAATTTTGCTTGTCCTCGTGTTTTCCTGGACTGTGTTTAGAACCTCATTGTTTAAGAGCAGTTTTGCATGAAATCCAAAATCGCCAAAAAAAAAAAAAAATTTGGGTGTGTCCACAGCAAATTTTCTATGCTCTAATTTTCCTGCAAAACTCCTCATTTGAAACAAATAACTTTAAGCACTGCAGCAAAAAAAACAGTTTTGGCACAGCGTGCCGCACAAGTTCAAAATTACAATGAAGTACAATTCATAATTGCTCCGTAACAGCAATTCTCCCACTTTCCCAAACTAATCATTTTATTGCAGCTAATCCCGGGGTGCCCACCTCAAACTTGAATTACTTTCGTTCCCGAGCACTCTGCTGCTCCCAGGCTCCCTTCTCCTCCAGAAAAAAGGGGGTGGGGGGGAAACCTGAATTCATTCAAATTCCAGCTTAATTTTCATTTACATATTAGCTGGGCTTTGCCTCCAAAGGGACAAAAATGGAACCTGCGGGGCCA
>NW_010550408.1:2797-16541 GCF_000687285.1 Phaethon lepturus | reverse complement strand
TTGGACTAGACCTTGAAAGGTCCCTTCCCACACAAACTATTCTGTGACTTGGCTAGTTGTTGCCAATATCATGACACATACTTCCTGGGACTCAACAAGCTTTGATGTGGCTGTGACACCCTCTCCGGTTTCTTGAAGAACGGTTATTTTAAGCTAAGAGATTTCATGTGTCTGAAGAGAGTTCCCAATTCCTAGTTTCTCACTCCTGGAGTGTGTATCGTGTGGTGGTGGTTTCTGTCTCTGGGCTCCCCTGCCGCAGTTAGCTGCTTTGCTGAGCCCTCGGCTCTGCTTTTGCTCCCTCCTTGCTGTGATGTGCGGTGTGGGCCAGAGATCTGGCTGATTCATGGCGTGCCTTGTGATAAATTGCCTCTTTTGATCCGTGCTGGCAGTGGAAATGAGGTCTGATCTGTTCCATCACGAGAACATGGTGGGGATTTGCTTTTTCTGATGGTGTAGCCAATTATAACTTGTACTCATCGGAGTGCATGGGCCAGCTAACGAGGCTCGTTTGATCTCTGCCTAACCTGCTCCGTGATCCTTGGGCATGGGGCATCTCCTCTGCCCATCTGGAGACAACATGACTCTGCTACTCCCCAGGGTGTCCCTGAGGTCTCACATATGTCCTGCAGCCCGCGAGATACTGAAACAAAGGCAGTGAGCTTGATGTTTTCCCTTTTCAGCAATTGGTTTCTGTGGAAAAGTTGCCCAAATACGCCCAGGCTGGATTCGAGGGGTTTAAAACACTGAACCGTATTCAGAGCAAACTCTACCGCGCTGCGCTGGAGTCGGATGAGAACTTGCTGCTGTGTGCCCCCACGGTAAGGATCCGGATATTTGGGCCCTGTGTGAGGGGGAATCCAGAAGGATGATGGGTTTAGGCGGAAAAGGCTGGCTGCTGCGGGTGAACCTTTACCCTGGAGGGGACGCGAATTGGATGGGACCGGTTCTGCTTGCGTTTTAGGGTGCTGGGAAGACGAACGTGGCGCTCATGTGCATGTTGCGAGAAATAGGGAAACACATTAATATCGACGGAACCATCAACGTGGATGATTTCAAGATTATCTACATCGCGCCCATGAGGTCCTTGGTGCAGGAGATGGTGGGCAGCTTCGGGAAGGTAAGGAGAGGTTTGGTCCTGCCCCTGCTTGAACTGTAGGTTGGGGGAAACGAGCTTTATTGCAGTGGTTTCCTTATATTACGCTTACAAAAGGATGTAAGTTCTGGCGGAAGCTTATCGGGAGAGGATGAGTTTGGGTTGTGCCTGTAATCCCTGTTCGTGTAGTCTGCGCTCGCTGGGCTCTGAGCGCGTGCTGGTACGGGTTGTGGATGTCAGCGTGGGCTACGAAATCCGCGCGTCTCTTCCAGCGCTGTAGCGGGACGAGTAGGAAACTGCGAGCGTCTCGGGGCTGCGCTGCTCTAACGCTGCCCCGGGGAAAGCGCCTTTATCCGCCGTAACCGCCTGCGGGCTTCCTCCTAGCGCCTGGCGACTTACGGCATCAACGTGGCCGAGCTGACAGGGGATCACCAGCTGTGCAAGGAGGAAATCAGTGCCACCCAGATCATCGTCTGCACCCCGGAGAAGTGGGACATCATCACCCGCAAGGGAGGAGAACGCACCTATACCCAGCTGGTGCGGCTGGTCATCCTGGTGAGCAGCGCCGGCGCCTGCAGGGCCCTGGCGTGGAGGAGGGGGACGATGATGGGCATTGTGTCTTTCGGCACTGCGGTTCCTGAATGCGCGTTAGCGGTTGAAGGCGTCTCTGGTGCTTGGTTGTGGAGAGAGTCGGGCATTGAGCTGCGGGATGAGGGTGCCTGAGTCCACGCAAGTGGGTCTGCTAAGAGATTAACACAGGAATGGGTAAATAGAGCTGGTCTGGAGCGGGGAGAACTCGGTTCCTGTTTCCTCTCTTTAGGATGAGATACACCTACTGCATGATGACCGAGGACCCGTCTTGGAGTCTTTGGTAGCCAGGGCCATCCGCAACATCGAGATGACTCAGGAGGACGTGAGGCTCGTTGGCTTGAGTGCCACCCTCCCCAACTACGAGGACGTGGCTACATTCCTGAGGGTGGACCCGGCCAAAGGCTTGTTCTATTTTGATAACAGGTATGGTGGAAAGCTGGGAGAGATCTTTATGATCAGATGGTGGGTAGCTGCGTAGAGCTGGGAAAGACGTGCCTACTGTGGAGGCAGCTGAGTGTTTTATCAGTCAGATGGTACCAGGGCCTTCAGCCTACTCTCAACATGCATTTATTTGCTCTTAGATGTGCCGGTAAACGCATGTTCAGGACGAGAGCAGTTAAATACAGCCTCAAAATGTGTGCCAGGATTCCTGCGTTGTCATACTTGCTTTAGAGAAGGCAGATAAACTCTGCTGTATCTGTGTGCTGCATAAGTGCTCCATATCCTAAAATAGGATTACGATCATGCCCACAACACCGTTTTTGCTCCCTGCATGTGTGCGCAGCAAATGGATTCCAGGAAACAGGAGTACGTGGTAGTGTCCCCTGCTGTTTAATCTAACTGGGCAGAACTGGAACCATCAAACCTCTGAGTAAACTGAGGCACAAAGGAAGCGTATTGAACGCGATAGCGTGAATGCCTTTTGACAGAACTTTCGTAGCAGAGTTTCTTCGTGCTTCTCCTCTTTTATGGACTTGATTTTTTTTTTTTTTTTTTTTTTCCCTTACAGCTTCCGACCAGTGCCGCTGGAGCAGACCTATGTGGGTATTACAGAGAAGAAAGCAATCAAACGCTTCCAGATAATGAATGAGATAGTTTATGAGAAAATTATGGAGCATGCTGGAAAGAACCAGGTTTGATACTTTATTTTATTCTTCCTGACACACTTAATCCTGGTGCTTGTCTGTCGCTGGTGAGACTCTTTCGAGTTGCCGTCGCTGCAGTGAAGAGGGTAGGTCTGGGTGGTCGATGCCGCGAGAGGAAGGAACACGGGTTTTCTCTCTCTGACAGCTCTCTGTTTAATGTATGAGCTGTCCTTTTAGGATGAGGGAGTTTTTGTGATGCTACCCTATTGAATCAGGAGCTCTGTGTGTGGTTCACAGGGCATCTGGACTAATTCTAGATCTCTTCCCACCCTGAAGAGCAGCAGCAGGTTGGGTCAAGCATCACTGCCAGCTGCAGCCGTAGCGATTCCTCTCTCAGCGACGGTACCGTCTGCTTGTTTAACAGGTGCTGGTGTTCGTTCACTCCAGGAAGGAGACTGGGAAGACTGCCCGGGCCATCAGGGACATGTGCCTGGAGAAGGATACCCTGGGCCTCTTCTTGCGCGAGGGCTCAGCCTCCACCGAGGTCCTGAGGACCGAAGCCGAGCAGTGCAAGGTAACGGCCCGGCCGGGGCTGTTCTAACACAGTGATAGCAGGAGCGCAGCTACAAAGATGCTGCCCCTTTGGTGCAGTTTCCCAGCCTTTCCTCTAGGATATGCACTACCTTCTGCTGCTGCTTTTCTCCCTGGTGTTACTTGGCTCAGGTAGAAGACCTAGAGCTGGTTGTGTTTCTGCTGCAGAACCTGGAGCTGAAGGACCTCCTTCCGTACGGCTTCGCCATTCACCATGCTGGGATGACACGGGTGGACCGGACACTGGTGGAGGATCTGTTTGCTGACAAGCACATTCAGGTGAGCCTCACTTCCCAGGAGGAGTTGCATGTTTGTTTGCGGTGGGTACTTCACAAGAAATGCTTGGCCGTGTTTGCCAGTAGCCCTTTGGGCAAAATCAAGATGATCAAGCATAGCCAGCTCCCATCCTGCTCCACTGAAGCTGGTGCCCGATGAAGGCAGCCTTGATTTTCGCCCAAAGAAGAGAAACTAAAAGCACATGGCCAGGAGTAGAGAGGGCAAAAACATTAAGCCTAGCTGAGTGTTTAAAGCCAGAGGTCTGTACCAGAGCAGGCTGTCTCCTCCACAGTTGTCGCTTTGGCAAAACCCCATCCAAGCAATTTCTGGCAGTGTTATAAATGGAAGGCAAAGGATTTTCTCGGGGTCGTGCAGTGAGCTGGGAAGTTTGGGCAAAGATCTTGCTGTTTATCTGACCTTCCTCTGCTGAGCTGTCGAGACCGTCACAGTTCTCAGACTTTGTGCCTTTTATGCATGTCTCTAATGTCAGGACCAGCGTTTTAGATCCCTTTTTTTCCCCAGGAAGAGGCTTCTGCCTGGCTTTGATGGCTATTTTGCTCCTGCAGGTGCTGGTCTCCACAGCCACGCTGGCCTGGGGTGTGAACCTCCCTGCTCACACCGTCATCATCAAGGGGACACAGGTGTACAGCCCCGAGAAGGGGCGCTGGACCGAGCTGGGTGCTCTGGACATCCTGCAGGTGAGGTTCTGGTAACAAAGATGCTGCTGAGACCCGAGGCAGGATCTTCCCTTTCCTGCTGAGGCACATTTGAGGTCTGCTTTTGTATTTTTTCAGTGCAGTCACTCCCTGTTCTCTGCTGTCAGACTGTCTCAGCTGTTCTGGGAACAGCCCTGCTGTGAGGGCAGAGAGAAGCAGATCAGTAGGGCAAATGATCCCTTTCCCGGTATCGTGCCCAGTCGTATCCAAGATATTTCTGTGTGTCTCCTGCCAGCTAGAAGTAACAGTAGACTGAGCAATCTGGCAGTAAAGCCCCAGGACACGGCAGCGAGGAGAAATTGCCAAGCTAAAAGCTTTTATGTTTTGCTGACCTCACCTTCTTGTTTCTTAGATGCTGGGGCGTGCCGGGAGGCCTCAGTACGATACCAAAGGAGAAGGGATCCTCATCACATCCCACGGCGAGCTGCAGTATTACCTCTCCCTGCTCAACCAGCAGCTCCCCATTGAAAGTCAGATGGTGTCGAAGCTCCCAGACATGCTGAATGCGGAGACTGTGCTGGGCAATGTCCAGAACGCAAAGGTGAGTGCGCATCTTCGCTTTCCCCGCGTACGTGTGCCCCTTTGTTGCCCCCAGGGAGCTGGTGGGAATTGCAGGGGCTGAAGGATGATCAGTGTCGGGGAAAGACGTCATCATTGTGCGGGAGCAAAGAAACTTGCAACCTTTGGTGCCTGGGGAGCAAATCTGGAAGGGCAGCCACGAGAACCAGTAAGGCTGGCTGGTATGTCAGGCGAGTGGGTAGATGCTTCTGTAATTCCGAGCAGACAGAGCTCTCCACGTGAAGGACAACTGGGAAAAAGTCTGCATGTGGAGAGTGGGGTTTTTCGTTGTTTTTTAATTCCTTAATATTTTTCTGGTACTGGAGAAGAGTTTTGTATGGCACTACTGGGCTTCCAAGCTCTGGTTTAATGTTGACTCGCCAGGATTCAGCTGGGCTCAGCCTGCTGTGTCCTATGCTAGTCCTGGGGCCACTGGGCTCCGAGCCAGAGCATCGCCCTTGCTTGCCGTGAGGTGTGTTCACCGGCTCTGACTGCACGTTGGTGTTTCCTCAGGACGCAGTGAATTGGCTGGGCTATACCTACCTGTACATCCGAATGCTGCGCTCCCCCACACTCTACGGGATATCCCACGATGATCTGAAGGGAGATCCGCTGCTGGACCAGCGCCGCCTGGATCTGGTTCACACTGCAGCCCTCATGTTGGACAAGAACAACCTGGTGAAGTACGACAAGAAGACGGGGAACTTCCAGGTGAGACAGGACCAGGGAAAGGCGCTGTGACCACGCAGAGCTGGATGGGAGCATCCTCTGGCTGAGAAAAGGACGCAAGAGGCGTCTTGCTGATTAAACACAGATCCCAGGCTGCGCCATTCAGACCTGCTGCTGTGCACGTCTCTGATTCCAGGGAGCTGTTTGCCGGCACAGGGGGTGTTGGTGTAAAACCTGAGCTTCAGGCTGTCACACTCTTGTGTGTTTGCTGCTGCCTCCTAAGCAAATTCGCATTCCCGTTGCATTTTCATTGCTTCAGAGGCAGGGAGATGAGAAAGGGGAGGCTGTGATGTACGGAATTGTGTACCAAGTAGAGCAGCTTTCCGGGGTGATCTGTAGCCTGAGAGTTTATTGTCTGGAGATGTATCCCCTGCTGCAGCCTAGTTCCTGTTCAGCGTCTTCGGTCTGTGCCGTGAAGAGTCAGGTGTCTTTCTGCTGCTTCACTCTGGCTGTTGTCCTTGTGGCAGGTGACAGAGCTGGGCCGCATCGCCAGCCACTACTACATCACCAACGAGACGATGCAAACTTACAATCAGCTCCTGAAACCCACCCTGAGTGAAATCGAGCTGTTTCGGGTCTTCTCGCTGTCCTCGGAGTTCAGGAACATCACCGTGAGGGAGGTAGGGAGCCAGACGCCCGTCCTGAGTGAGACAGCCCTGAGGCATCTGTCTTGATGCTGCAGGGGAAGAGGCAGAGCTTGCCCTGTGAGGGACTGTTCTCACATCTCCTGCCTTGGTTTTCTGCAGGAGGAGAAGCTCGAGCTTCAGAAGTTGCTGGAGCGAGTTCCCATCCCGGTGAAGGAGAGCATAGAGGAGCCCAGTGCCAAGGTGAGCCCTGCCTGCACCCTCGAGGGGACTTCTCTGCCTGTCTTGAGGGGAGCAGTGATCCTTGGGCGAGAGCTGTCATAGTAAATGCCCCTCGGGGGGTGAATTCTGTTCTCCCTGCTCTGTGGGACATCCTGGACTGCGTCAGAGACGCTCAAAGTGTTTCTTGTCTCTGGTTGAACACGCTGTCCTGTGGCGTAGGACAGTCAGTCCTCGCTGATCGCTTCTGTTCTGCCACAAGTCAGAGCCCACCGGGATCAGGCGCTGGTGCGGAGGGCACTGAGAGCCTCTCCCTTTTGCTTCCCCAGATCAACGTGCTCCTCCAGGCCTTCATCTCCCAGCTGAAGCTGGAAGGATTTGCTCTCATGGCCGACATGGTGTACGTTACGCAGGTGAGTGAGGAAACGTGGCTGGGGCCTCTCTCTTTCCCCTCAGGTGTGTGCAGTCCAGCCCTGGCTCAGTCTCAGACAGCTCTTCGCACCTCGGAGACGTAGTTTGTGGTCATAAAATGGCTTTGAAAATAACTACAGCGGTGAGATGGTGTGACCCCTCTCAGGATGGGAATTAGATCTTCCTTGGAGTCTTCAATTTGTAGTCAAAATAATTCCGTGCTAGAGGACCTCAGTGTAGCCTTATTCTTCTCCCACAAAGGCCAAATTCTCAAGGCTGGGAATCGAGTAATTGCTCCACGTGTAGGTGTTGGGGATGAAGGACCTTTAAAGTATAATTCAATACTGAAAAGGGGCTTATAAGAGATGGGGAAAGACTTTTTATCAGTGCCTGCAGCGACAGGACAAGGGATACTGTTTTTAAACTAAAAGAGGGTAGATTTAGGTTGGATATAAGGAAGAATTTTTTTACAATGAGGGTGATGGGACACTGAAACAGGTTGCCCACAGCAGCTGTGGATGGCCCATCCCTGGAAGTGTTTAAAGTCAGGCTGGACGTGGCTCAGAGCAACCTGATCTAATGAAAGGTGTCCCTGCCCGTGGCAGGGGGGTTGGACTAGATGATCTTTAAAAGGTCCCTGCCCGCCCAAACTATCCTATTACCATGTGGCTGGGCAGGAGGATGGGTAGAAAGGAAGGAAGAGTTGAATGTGATGATCGCAGCCAAGCTCTGAGAGCCACTCTCTGTCCCCCCAGTCTGCTGGGCGGCTGATGCGTGCCATCTTCGAGATCGTCCTGAACCGTGGCTGGGCCCAGCTCACCGACAAGACCCTTAACCTCTGCAAGATGATTGACAAACGGATGTAAGTGAGATCTCGGAGGTGTTTTCTGATTGCGGGCTGGATGCCTCCGGCATAAGATTCTTTGGCGTAGCCTGGATAGCTCAGCAGCGTTTAGGAAGGAGAGTGCTTGTGCCTGTCGGGGTGTAAAGGAGCTGCTGCCTGTGTCTGGCTGAGTCTTTGGCAGCGTGGGGAACCTTGGTGCTCTGAAGGCTTCTTCTCAGTTTCCTCGCTTGTCTCACCTCGTGGTGTCCTCGCAGGTGGCAGTCCATGTGCCCTTTGCGCCAGTTCAAGAAACTGCCTGAAGAAGTGGTGAAGAAAATCGAGAAGAAGAATTTCCCTTTTGAACGGCTCTACGACTTGAACCATAATGAAATAGGTATGGAGATGCGGGCGGATGCAGCAGGGAGAGGTGTCTGCCTCTCTATTCTCCACTGCTGCGTTTTAACCCAGAAACTGGGGGGCTCGTTCCTGTCTGATTAAAGGGACAGAGCTGGTGAGGGTCTTGGTACAGCCTGAGAAGGGCAGAGGCTTTGCCCTGGCACCCTCCGGCTGCTTTATTGAATGCTGTTCGTTTTGGGAGCTGTTGGTCACCCTGTTGTCCGTCTGTCCTGACGGCAGCGCCTTTCTGTTGCAGGGGAACTGATCCGAATGCCCAAGATGGGCAAGACAATCCACAAATACGTTCATCTGTTTCCAAAGCTGGAGCTCTCGGTCCACCTGCAGCCTATTACCCGCTCCACCCTGAAAGTAGAGCTCACCATTGCCCCCGACTTCCAGTGGGATGAAAAGGTGAGCTGTGCAGCTAAATATCGCCGGGCTAAATACCGTGCTGGGGGTTAGGAGGGCACTTCTGGGGCAGGATTGCTGTGGGAGGGCTGGTGTTCAGCTCCAGGGGATCTGGACTCTGATCCGAAGGTAACGGCTGCCCTTGCTCAGGTACACGGTTCGTCCGAAGCTTTCTGGATCCTGGTAGAGGACGTGGACAGCGAAGTGATCCTGCACCACGAGTACTTCCTGCGGAAAGCCAAATACGCGCAGGATGAACACCTCGTCACCTTCTTCGTGCCCGTGTTTGAGCCGCTGCCGCCGCAGTACTTCATCCGGGTGGTCTCTGACCGCTGGCTCTGTAAGTCTTGTTGTGCCCGGAGCGCCTCGGTTATAGAGCAGCGGTTCTCCCTGGGGTCTGAGGGGGTAGCTCAGGCCCTCTCCTAGTGCTGTGCTGGGGGAAAGACTTCTGATGCCCAAGTGACAGCAGGGCTGGGCATCCCGTTGGCAGAGGGAGCTCAGAGATGAAACTGTTGGAGTGCTTTTGGAGACAAAAATGTTTTTTTGTGTGTCTGACAGCTTGTGAGACCCAGCTGCCCGTTTCCTTCCGCCACCTGATCCTCCCTGAGAAGTACCCTCCTCCGACTGAGCTGCTGGATCTGCAGCCGCTGCCCGTGTCGGCTCTGCGGAACAGTGCCTTCGAGAGCCTCTACCAGGACAAGTTCCCTTTCTTCAACCCTATCCAGACTCAGGGTGGGTGTTGCCTCTGCTCACCTCCTCCGAACTGCCTCTCAGCGAGCCCTGGCCCTTGTGGTATTCACGGTCCCGTAGCCTTGCGTCTGCGGGCTTTACTCACGTAATGTGAGCAACTTCTGTAGCAAATAGTGGATCCCTTCTGCCTCCCTGAGCCTTAGAGGTTTGATGGCTTGAAATCTTTCTCCATGGGCCAGCGTATCTTTGATAATTTCCTCACGTACATCACGCAGCCGGTCCGGGGCTGTCTGGCAGCAGTCTTGCTGCTGGTAGGCGGGGCTGTGCTAACACGGCGGCTCACGTTCACAGAGCCGGCTGGCCCCAAACTTCTCCATCTGTGCTGCTTGTAGGGATGGAGTTGTGAGCCAACCAAGGCTGCCCTGTCCGTGTTTCTTCGGGTGGGCTGAGCCAGAGCAGTCAGAATTCACGCTTGGGAGCTACTGTGACAGACTAGAGCCTGTTTTGCTCAGTGGATCGTGGGCTAAAACTCTTAACCTGCCTTTTTTGTAGCTCCTCCTTGTGCGGGCTGGGTCCCAGCTGTATTTTCCCTGCCTTTTTCTAGAGCTTTGATAGAAATCTGTGGAGATTTTGCTAAACTGCTCTCTTCTGTGTTGTTTGTCTGTCCCCAGTGTTTAACACCGTTTATAACAGCGACGACAACGTGTTTGTGGGTGCCCCCACGGGAAGCGGAAAGACCATTTGTGCTGAATTTGCCATCCTGAGGATGTTGCTCCAGAACTCAGAGGGACGCTGCGTGTACATCACCCCCATGGAGGCCCTGGCAGAGCAGGTAAGCGCGGCATCCTGGGGAGAACTGGAGCCTCACCCCAGCTTAGATTTGCTTCCTCATCCCCTGTTTCACTCTTCCTCATCCCTTCTTTGCTGTCACATCTCTCAGGAGGACTCCAGACTCTTTTAATTAATTCTGGTCTCTCTGAGGGAGCAAAGAGACGCTGTCCTGCTGATGTTGGTGTGTGCATGTGTGTGTTTCCAGGGATTTGGTAGGATTTGTCCTAATTTGCGGTTGACAACAGCGTCCCTTGCATTTTTGGCAGGTTTTCTTGGACTGGTATGAAAAGTTCCAGGAGCGTCTCAATAAGAAGGTGGTCTTGCTGACGGGGGAGACCAGCACTGACCTGAAGTTGCTGGGCAAAGGCAACATCATCATCAGCACCCCTGAGAAATGGGACATCCTCTCGCGACGCTGGAAGCAGCGCAAGAATGTCCAGAACGTCAATCTCTTCATCGTGGACGAAGTGCATCTCATTGGGGGCGAAAATGGGGTGCGTCTACTCGTTGAGGAGGGGAGGAGGGCACTACTCGTTGGAGTGATGCTCCTCATCGTGTTGCTCTCGGTAGTAGAGCTGCTGTGGGATGTTGCTCACTCCCAATGGTCTGAGTTCAGCTTTTCCTGACGGGAGGTTCCCCAAGCTGCAGGATGGGCTGGGATAGGAGGGCCATATCCTTTGGGAAGCTTGGGAGTGGCATCCCCTGGGGTCTCTGTGGGTGAGGATGCTCGGGCTGAAGTGGCCAGAGCCCAGCCAGGAGAGGTGGGTGCGGTGCGGAGAGCTCGGCGTTTCCCCTCCTGTTCCTGCTACAACTTGCCCTCCCCCACCCGCAGCCGGTGCTGGAGGTCATCTGCTCCCGCATGCGCTACATCTCCTCCCAAATCGAGCGACCTATCCGCATCGTGGCCCTGAGCTCGTCCCTCTCCAACGCCAAGGACGTGGCTCACTGGCTGGGCTGCAGTGCCACCTCCACCTTCAACTTCCACCCCAACGTCCGCCCCGTGCCCCTGGAGCTGCACATTCAGGTAGGGTTTGGGCAACCTCATCTCCTTTCCCTGCTGCCTGGTTTCCAGACAGCGTCACTGCCTGCTCCTCTTCCCCCGCAGGGCTTCAACATCAGCCACACACAGACTCGCCTGCTCTCCATGGCCAAGCCCGTCTACCATGCCATCATGAAGCACTCGCCCAAAAAGCCGGTCATCGTCTTCGTCCCATCCCGCAAGCAGACGCGGCTGACGGCCATCAACATCCTCACCACGTGCGCCTCGGATGTCCAGAGGCAAAGGTAACAGTGCTGTGGCCTGTCTCCCTCCTCTGGCAGAGGCAAGGGCAAGATTTTTGGCCGTTTCCGCTGGGCTGAGGGACAACTAGTGATGGGAAATGGTCTCATTAGGTGTCACTTGGGCATCAGGGAGGGACAGCCTTGCTGAGCCTGGCAGTGGCCTCTTTACTCCCTCTCTCTGGCAGGTTCCTGCACTGCGCAGAGAAGGATCTGGTGCCGTACCTGGACAAGCTGAACGACAACACTCTGAAGGAGACGCTTGTGAACGGGGTGGGCTACCTGCACGAGGGGCTGACCGCCATGGAACGGCGAGTGGTGGAGCAGCTTTTCAGCTCCGGTGAGCGGGGCAGGATGGGGACACGCCACTTCAGCTACCCGTAAACCCTTTTCCCCGGAGCTTGGCAGTCTTGGTAACAGCTTGCCCAAGCCTCGTGTCACTTCTCTGCCTCCCTGGTCCAAAAAGGCTGTGATCTTAAACTTCACCATCTCTCCTGGACCTCCCTGTATGCTGAGACCCCTCTGCCCGAGCGCAGAGCTCCCAGATCTTTCTCCCCCGGGTTTCTGTCACCCAGAGAGGTGCTCTGCTCGCGGGCTGACTGCTCTCCCCGCACACCTTTCAGGTGCGGTTCAGGTGATGGTTGCCTCCCGCAGCCTCTGCTGGGGTATGAACATCGCCGCTCACCTGGTGATCATCATGGACACGCAGTACTACAACGGCAAGATCCACGCGTGAGTGTGTTGCACTGCGGGCAAGACCGGCCGTAGCTTCCCTCGGTGTCCACCCTGCCAGTTCAAGCCACGCTGAGCACGAGGGGACGAGGCCCTAAGCCCAAAGGGCTTCATCCCTGTCCAGGCGGAGGCTGGGAATCGCCGGAGAGCGGCGGTAGCTTTCCGCGGAGCATCATTAACTCTCTCTCCGTGCCCCAGGTACGTGGATTACCCCATCTACGACGTGCTGCAGATGGTGGGCCACGCTAATCGCCCGCTGCAGGACGACGAGGGCCGTTGTGTCATCATGTGCCAGGGATCCAAGAAGGTGGGTGAGGAGCGGGGCACCGTTCCTGGCCTGTGAATGTTTGTCTCCTGCCTGGGGCGTGGATTTCTTCTCCCAGCTTTGGGCAGGCTGATGTATAACCTTCACTCAGAGCCCTGTTGCCTGGGAGGTGCTCCGGGATTTTGGAGGTGCTGGGGTTGGTTTATCCCTTCCCTCTACTCTTGCCCCCCTGTAGGATTTCTTCAAGAAGTTCCTCTACGAGCCCCTGCCGGTGGAGTCGCACTTGGACCACTGCATGCACGATCACTTCAACGCTGAGATCGTCACCAAGACCATCGAAAACAAGCAGGATGCGGTGGACTACCTCACTTGGACGTTCCTGTATCGCAGGATGACGCAGAATCCAAACTACTACAACCTGCAAGGTGAGCGGAGGGCTCTGCACTGGTGGATACGGGGTTGGGAGATACTGGGAACCCTCTGTCTATGGGCTCTTGCTTTTGCAAGAGCAGCTTTTCTCCGTCCTGGGGAGTTTTTAAGCCCGGCCACAACGCTGCTGTACCCGCAGGCGTGTCCCACAGGCATCTCTCGGATCACCTCTCCGAGCTGGTGGAACAGACCCTCAGTGACCTGGAGCAGTCCAAGTGCATCAGCATCGAGGACGAGATGGACGTGGCCCCTCTGAACCTGGGCATGATCGCCGCCTATTATTACATCAACTACACCACCATCGGTAAGGGCTCCGCGAGGGACAGGTACCGCACGCAAGCGCTCGCCGGCGCTCCTGCTCTGTCCCCTCTACATCGCTCCCTGTGCCGCAGGCGACAGACGATGTGCCGTGTGCGTGGTTGGGCGCGTAAGACTGTGCTTTAGCACAAGGCTGCGTGTTGTCTGCCTGAGGGCATCTCTTGTACCGTGGGGTTTAATGCTGTCTGGTTTTCCCTGAGCCTTCTACCTCTCTGGCTTCCCCAGAGCTTTTCAGCATGTCTCTCAATGCCAAGACCAAGGTGCGAGGGCTGATTGAAATCATCTCCAACGCTGCTGAGTATGAGAACATCCCCATCAGGCACCATGAGGACAACCTGCTGCGGCAGGTAAGCGGCAGCGTGTCGGACGGGGGGCTGGAGAGGCCGGACGTGGGTTCCTGCAGGGTCGGAAGAAGGAAGCTGCTTGTGTTTTCGTCTCTGTAGGGCTACAGCACTGACGGGTTTATCATTTCTCCCCATAGCTGGCTCAAAAAGTTCCCCACAAGCTGACCAACCCCAAATTCAACGATCCCCACGTCAAGACCAACCTCCTGCTGCAGGCTCACTTGTCACGCATGCAGCTGAGCGCTGAGCTGCAGTCGGACACCGAGGAAATCCTCAGCAAGGTACGACGGGGCGGGTGAGAACCTTGCCTTGCCTGCGTCGCTGCGTTGTGTCGCTGTCTTCTGACCCGTCCCCGTCCCTCGTGTCCAGGCGATCCG
>NW_010550408.1:768-2737 GCF_000687285.1 Phaethon lepturus | reverse complement strand
TGGCTCAGATGGTGACACAGGCCATGTGGTCGAAGGATTCCTACCTCAAGCAGCTGCCTCACTTCACCTCTGAGCACATCAAGCGCTGCACGGACAAGGTAAAGCTGGGGGAGAAGTGCTGTGGTCCTGCCCTCGCCCACTGAGAAGCCCTGGGTCAGCACAGGGCTGAGAACATCTTCCTTGCAGGGGGTGGAGAGCGTCTTCGACATCATGGAGATGGAGGACGAGGACCGGAACGCCCTGCTGCAGCTCTCGGATGCCCAGATAGCCGACGTCGCTCGATTCTGTAACCGTTACCCCAACATCGAGCTCTCCTACGAGGTGGTGGAGAAGGAGAGCATCCGCAGGTGAGGCGGGGAGGGGCGGCGCGGCCCCCTCGGCGCTCTGCCGGCACGGGGAGGGACGCCCTGACCCTCAGTCTCGGTTCTCTCCGCACAGCGGGGGGCCCGTGGTGGTGCTGGTGCAGCTGGAGCGTGAAGAGGAGGTCACCGGGCCTGTCATTGCTCCCCTGTTCCCTCAGGTACGTGCCAAACCCGGTGACACTGGGGTGGCAGAATTTGGGGGGAATTGTCCCCCACTGCCCCCAGCCCGTTAACTCTTACCTCTCCGGCAGAAACGCGAGGAGGGTTGGTGGGTGGTGATCGGCGACTCCAAATCCAACAGCCTCATCTCCATCAAGAGGTTGACGCTGCAGCAGAAAGCCAAGGTGAGCGGGTCGGGGCAGGGGGGCGGCCGGCACCCAAACGGATGCGGTTTGGGGGGAGCCGGGCGGGTGTCCGATCTCCCCGCTACCACCCCAACGCCGGCTCTTCCTCGCCACGTAGGTGAAGCTGGATTTCGTGGCCCCGGCTACGGGGACGCACAACTACACGCTGTACTTCATGAGCGATGCCTACATGGGCTGCGACCAGGAGTACAAGTTCAGCGTGGACGTGAAGGAAGCGGAGAGCGACAGCGACTCCGACTAATGTGGTGCCGCCGATCCCGGCGAGGATCCCCCCGTAGTTCAGCCACCAAACCCCAGCCGCGGTAGCGCTCGTGTCGCCTCCCTTGGTGTGGCTTTTGTGTATTTTCCTTTTTAAGGTGTTGATGCTTTGTACAGTGGTTTTTATAGACAGGAGCTGCGCGCGGAAGCGTGACTGTGGCAGCTGGAATAAATCGTGATACCTGTTTTGCCCTCTGCACTGCTGGGTCTGGGGTGGGAAAGAGAAGAAAAAGGCTGTCCCCTGCTCTGTGCCTTCGCTGTGGGGCTCGCCAAAGTTTATTAGCAGAACTAATTAAGGCAGGGTTAGTTTAGTAGCCCTTTCTGGGAGCACTGTGCCGGCGGACCTAAACGCTTCCCCTCGGGCTGCGCTTCACCAGGCTCTGTCCTGTGCTGCCTCGTCTGCCCCCCAGGGGAGCACCTACACCCGGTTCTGCTCGTCCTGAGGGCGACGGGCACCTCGGCAACGGCACCGCAAGGGAGAGCAAGAGGCTTTGACCAGGAAAGCACCGATTTATTGAGCATGGGGCAGAAGGATGGGGAAACCAGTCCTGTCCCGTCTCCCAAAACCAGCCGCATCCCGGCAAAGGCACCATGTGCATCCCCGGGGAGGCTGGTGGGAGCCCCGCGGTCCTGGGCATGCAAAAATCCCAATTCGTGGGGCAGAGGCGGTTGATCTCCCTCTTCCCGGCCCTGCTCTCGGCACCGGCACGGGGCTGGGTGCTGGTGGCAGCGCCGAAGGGTCCTGCTGCTACGTGGGGGGACGCACAAGAGGATTGAACCTCTCAGCAAACTTCGGGGCGTTGGTACTTCCAGAAGGCGATGTCGCCGTCGTCGCTGCAGGAGGCCAGCAAGCCCGGCTCCTTCGGGTTCCAGGCCACGCAGTTGACGTCCTGCGAGTGCGCCCGCGGGATGTGGGCGGCGAGGCTGAAGGTGGGCTGCTGCATGTCGGAGGACGTGCTCTCCTCGAAGACACGGATGGGGTGC
>NW_010550408.1:0-293 GCF_000687285.1 Phaethon lepturus | reverse complement strand
CCGTGTCGTCGTAGCTGGCCGAGGCCAAGAGCTGAGGGCGGGCAGAGGAATGAACCAGGTGCAGGCAGCTGCCTGCACACGTGAACCTGCCCTTGACCCGCAGTTTGAGGTTGCTGGAGCCAAAACTGGACCATGCTGCTGCTCTCCAGCTAGGAGAGCAATTTCTAGGGTGGAAATGGGGGTGTGTGTTGTCCCCCCCCAGCCAGGCCAGCTCTTACCTCCTGGTTGGGGTGCCAAACCACATGCTTGACGTCCTGCGTGTGGGAGTTGAGGACGCTGACGCACTCGTACTC
>NW_010550407.1:0-43810 GCF_000687285.1 Phaethon lepturus | reverse complement strand
CCATCCAGCCAGTTCCTCACCCAAGTTTTGCGGATCATTCTAACAGTGAATGAATTCCATTTCTGAACACAAGAGCAAATTAATGAGCATGCAGGTTTTGCACTCCTGCTTTTCAAGCAAGCCAAAACCTCTTCAGAGAAACAGTGGCAAGTCAAACATTTGCAAAGCAGATGCGGCACCTCGCTTAATCCACAGATAGCTGGAATCCAGATTTCCATACATGAATTGGAGTAGAAGGAAAAGCGTTATCACAACCTACAGAAGCTTATGTCACCTATTGGCCAGTGCACGTTACGTGTTCATTTGCATGTTCGAGGCTGCTCAATGGAGCCTATAGATGTTAGAGTTTTTTCTACACAGACAAAGGCTAATGCTGCACCAATTCTGATGAACAGTGCAGAGCCCAGCATGACAGTCAGCACTCACTAACTTATGGAAAAAAATAAGCTGCAAACAGAAATCATCAACAGTGAAAATAAAAGTATGAACAGAAATGAAGAATAGAGATGCCTTAATATATATCCACAGAATTGCAACCTAGCTTAAGTCAGCCTTGTGGTTTTTTTGGTCCTGGAGCTAGAAAGGCTAACTAAGCTACAGAAATCTCATTAGGGACCAATGGTACAAATAATCAACATTTCCTTCACTACAGCCAAATCCTCTCTTTTCCAGATTACAAAGGCTGCTCTCCTTGGTGCAGACAGCATTTAATTGCCAATCACTACCAGAGCCACACAGGATACGGCCTCAGCTGTTGGCAGAGATGGTTTAACGAATTTTTAGATTTGTCTCTTCACTGTCCCAATCCGCCTGATGGTAGAAGAACACCAAAAGCTGCCTGAACCCCTGGACACTGAGCTTGATATGACATTAATGCTGGACCGTTTTACGGAGCACCTCCAGAAGAGCTGGGCAGATGACTGCAACATGTGATGCAGGAATGACCTCTGCTGCAAAAGCTCAGGCTGTCGGGGAGGAAGAGGGTGATGGTGGTCCTGCCATCCCAAGGGCTCCACGTTGCCCAGCACTGGGCAGATCCATGCCTGAGGTGATCACATTTAGCTCCATCTGTCACAAAGCTCTTAGCTTGAGTTCCCTGCTGCCAGGGCAAAGCCTGGAGCTCTGCCACATGGGAAGGAGTCATCCGTTACACTGTGAGAATCGTTCTCATATCTCTAGAAGCCAGAATTTCCCATGCCACAGGGAAGAACATCAGCTGTATCTGTTCCATTCATGATTTTTTAAAAGATGTAAAAATGAAAGAGGTTTAATACCCAGAATCCCTTTTTTACAACTCCTGCCATTTTAATTACACAATATAAGCCATTTTATCTAGGTTAAGAGTTAAATGATAGTCAAGAAATTGAAAAAATAATGCATAAAATGTATTCTTTTATTTAAAATATGTTAACGTTAGAAAAAAACCCTAATCTAAAAATAATGTAATAAGTCAGAAATGTCAAAAAACACTGATGAAAAGCAACCAGCATTTACTGGTGTTTTGTTTTGTTTTGTTTCGTTGCTTTCCTTGTCTTTTCTTGCAGTCACGATGAATAAAAATTCTCCTTTAAAAGGAAAACAAAGGTTTGTCATAGGTTTCCATTAGCTGCGACAATCAGAAAAAACGAGAAAATAATTCCAGATCTGCACAAAAGGTCCAAAAGTTGTTACTGTTATGGGATAAGAAGGGAAGGGTCCAGATTTAAAGCAGAATATTAAGGAATGTGGCAGAAGGGACCTCTTTGGGTTTTCTGTTTTAATATATTCATCATAATTAAACAAAAAAAGGGACTTGTATTTTAAGTGTTGTAACTCAAGTGAGCCCAAGTCAAACAGCTGCTTTATTAGCTGAAAACACACAGAAGAGAGACAGAAGGTGTATAGTTGGTGTCAAATGCTGCTGGCATTCTGTCACATTTATAAGTCTTAATTTACATATATGCACCTACTTGCACTTTATAGGTGCGAAGGTCAATTATTGCAAGCATAATTAACATCTTACTGCCAAAAATTGTTAAGCCATTTAGGCAAAATGAAGATTTGAATAACTGAGCATAATAACTAGATGCTGTATTAAAGGTTGAGTAACAAAATTTAGGATCTGAAAAACTTGGCTCATTTAGGATATTGTCGGTTCCAAGAGAACATAATTTAACTTAATAAAATCAAAAGTAATAGAAATGACTGCATTCTGTAGAATAACTGGGGAAAAAAGTGTGTGAAACTTATGCAAATTAGCATAAAAGAAGCTTAAAATGTTCCACAAAGTAGAGAAGCTGATATACGTCTGCCTCTGAACAGCAAGAGAAGGAATGGGGTGACTTTTAGGGACAGTTGTTCAATAGCTGCAAGGAGGTAACCAAGAAGGCAGAGCAACAGTCGTAAATTGAATTGGGCGAGGTTCCAGAAAAACAAAAATAATGCTATGATGATGATGAAGAACTGCAACAGACATCCAGAAAAGTTGTGGGATCTCAGTCCTTGGAGATTTTCAGGATGTAACTGGATAACCCTGAGCAACTTGCTCTGATTTCAGTGTTGACCCTGCTTTGAGGAGCAGGTTGGGACAGAGACCTCACAAGGTTCCTCCCAGTTCAGCAGTTTTATGACACATGGTGATGGTGAAAAATAAAAACGACTCTGAAATTTCAGTATTGAAAGAAAGTAGATGAATCCTACATGTCTGTCCTGAAAATGGAAGCACTAGCAACATTTATAGTCACAACCCCTAATGCATTTCTCAGAAATGGTACATAAGGTCTGTGCCTGAAAGAAGGAATAAAACTCAAGACCCTATACCTGAAAGGCTGATCAAGGAGTAGGCATTTAGTCAAATTAATTCCCATATATTCATAATATAAAAATATTATTTTTATTGACATTTAAAAATCCATAATAACCCCTAAAATCTTAAAGAACAAGAGAAAATGTGAAGCTAATGAATAGTAAGTGATTAAAAATGCATTTTATCTTTTAAAGAAACAAAGTAAACATGAATTTAGATTTGGATAGCTTTCCAACTCAAAGCCTATTCACAAATTCAAAATAAAATTATCCATAAAATCTTGTTTGTGCAACTTTGGAAGAACATTTAAACATCTTTCACACAGTAATCTATCTCTGGCACATGGCTCAGCTATTTCAGGCAACAGGATATACCTCTGCTGGCAAATAAGGCACAACAGTCTTGTCTAAGCATGAAATTATCATACGAGGATGTCAGAAGTACAAAGACTGATGTAATGAAAAATAAAAGGTATTGCTCACAACCCATGGAAACCAATGAATCACTACAGTTTGGTTACAGAACATAATAGAGTAAGTTGGAAGTCTGGATGAATCAAGCGGAGAGATGGCTATTCTGGATGGCTTCATTCTGTTATTACCAGTCGCTGCTGTGACTCCAATGTCACCTGGACTATTAGAACAGAAAAAGTGAAGACGCCTCGTTGTCTCTGGCATTTCTGAGAAGAAGAACCAAATATATTTTTATACACCAGGCATTCAAAACCTTTTATAGAGAACTCCCAGAGTAAGAACACTATTAGTTACAACAGTCATTGTGTATATTAATGTGGTTCATGCACAATGTTTTGAGCACTGGAAGACCTGATAGTCATGACTAAGGTATGTATTTTCTCTCCAAATATCAGTTTTTCAAGTAAGCAAAAGAAACTTTGTACACCTTCTGGTCAAAAAGATGATCTGAACAGCTGAACTTGTCCATGATTTTAAAAGAGAAGTATGACTGATGATTATTATGTGTCAGCTTTTCAAATGGGGAAAAAACCAGCAGATTGTTGTCTAAACCTACATTAATACTATTAAACTTATATGGATAGTTATAGCCATTAAAAAATCCATGTATACACACTTTCAGCTAAACTGAAAGTTTCTTTTATATTTTTATATTAACCTACTAATAAAATATTCTCATATTGATTTTAAATTCTATGATATTACTGCTGCAGCTGATGTTCAGGTTAATCTGTTAGGATCTTCAGAGAATATAAAAAACTGCAGAGCAACCATGTGAAGGGCCGTAAGAAATATATTGTTATATCTCGTCCTTCTTTGGAAATTTAGCAAAGGCACATCAATAGAACCCAGAGATTTTCAGTTCAATAGAAATTAAAGAATAATGTTGCTGAGTGCTTGCCCTAGATTTTATGGAAAACAGATCTTGCTAAATCTGATTTCATTCTCTGTTGAGCGTACTGCTTTGACTGAGAGAGATAACTGTCAAATGTAAAATATTCACACTTCTGAAAGGCCATTACATGAGAATCACATAGAAAATAGCACTATTAAATGGCCTTAAAGCATAGATTTAACAGACAAAGAACTGGCTAGATGATAAATATAAAAAGTAGTCAGCAGTGGAGTAACATGACTTGAATGAAAACGTCTCTAATGTAGATATGTAGCTATAGCAGCAAGTCCTGCACTACTGAACCATTTCATTAAATGCTTTGAAATACATGAAAGTGCTTCTGATGAAAATTTTGGGTGACATAAGGATTGGCATGGTTGCGAATACTGAAGGCAGAGCTGTAGAGGTCCATTGCCCCACAACGGATGAGTTTTATCTGGCCAAATAAAACGGCCTACTTTGTGGATACCTGAGCTAGTCACCTCACTGTAAGAGCCACCAACTGTTCATAGTTAAAGCAGAGAAATCGGCACTTTTAGATACCTATGACAGTTCAGATTAGTAACACCCTAAAAGTGCCTATTTCTCTTCACTGATGCTAAAGAGAATACAGGCTGACTCATGACATTGTATTTGAAATTAGTTGAAATTACTCTTATTCACTTTATTTTTTTTTTAGTACAAATAAGATATATTTAGGAGTAAAGAAAATAGATGAAGTCTACAGAAAGAGGGGTTGAATACAGGAAAACAGGAACTCTGAAAAGAATGGAGGACTTGTGGTGGACATACAAAGAAACTCCTACCATGTTTATGAAACGGGAAAACCATGACAAATTGGACATGGGTTGGCAATGTGCGCTCACAGCCCAGAAGGCCAACTGTATCCTGGGCTGCACCCAAAGCCACGTGGCCAGCAGGGCGAGGGAGGGGATTCTGCCCCTCTGCTCCGCTCTGGGGAGACCCCCCTGCAGTGCTGCGTCCAGCTCTGGAGCCCTCGGCACAGGAGAGACATGGACCTGTTGGAGCGGGGCCAGAGGAGCCCCCAGAGATGCTCAGAGGGCTGGAACAGCTCTGCTGGGAGGCCAGGCTGGGAGAGTTGGGGTTGTTCAGGCTGGAGAAGAGAAGGCTCCGGGGAGACCTTATTGCAGCTGCCAGGACTTAAAGGGGGCTGATAAGAAAGATGGAGAGAAACTTTTTAGCAGGGCCTGTTGTGAGAGGACAAGGGGCAATGGTTTTAACTGAAAGAGGGTAGTTTTAGGTTGGACATCAGGAAGAAATTTTTTATGATGAGGGTGCTGAGCCACGGCCACAGGTTGCTCAGAGAAGTTGCGGATGCCCCATCCCTGGAAGTGTTCAAGGTCAGGTTGGATGGGGATCTGAGTAACCTGGTCTAGTGAAAGATGTCCCTGTCTATGGGAGGGGGGTTGGACCAGATGATCTTTAAACCCAACCCATTCTGTATATGCTTATTTTGGAAAAAAATAACTTAATCCTCAGATATACATTTGAAGAGCAATAGATCCATTTAGTAGCAAAGGGCAGCACAGAAGCAATTTTGCTTCAGTATGGTACGTCATAACTCTGATGCAGGGTTACTGCATAAAACTAAAATGTCTACATTTTAATAAGGACGTTGTAAAACAAAAAACCTAAAGAAATAGAAGAAAGAAATGATTCAACTGCTGGGGAAAATTTTCTTTCAAATAAAAGGCTAAAAAACTCGATCTGTTTAACTTCGCATCTGATCACTGCAAAGTGATTTGAATGCAGTGTTTAATATAGCAGAGAAAGCCATAACAAGAACCGCTGCCTGTAAACTGCTGCCAGAGCGCTTTCCACTGGAAACATGTCACATACCAATAACGGGGCGAGCAACCATCAGAACCAACTGCCCAGGGAAGTGATGGCTTCTCTGTTACCTGATAGCTTTCAAGACTGACGGCCTTGCAGGGAGATATGTCTTTGAAATACAAATATTCTTTAGTCCCGTGCATGTCAACGCTTAAGGAAACGTGACTAAAGCTAATGGCTCTTTGGGCAGTCTGCTCTTATAGACCCTCCTGGCCTTAAGCTCCCCAAGACTTGTTTCCTGTGGATTGTTGAGTGGAGAATAAAGACTGGGCAAGTACGTGTGTACTGCCTCTGTTTCACTTCTGCCGCAAGACCTACTGACACCAAATCCCTGAATTTACTCGTGAACACATTTCTTTCCAAAATTGTTTTAACAGGGTCTCTGACAAACTGGTGCTTTAGCAGTGTGTGCCAAAGCATGAAAAGAACAAAAGCACAATAATAACCTGCAATGAAGAATACAGATGGGCATAGGAGAAGTGTTAGGTTATGTGATCACCTGCACAAACACAAAGGAGCACTTGGAACAGTGGCAAGTGGGGAAACCCCTGAGTTTGCATCTGAGAAGACTTGTTAGATCGTTAGACAAGGAAGATTTGCAAGAACTACCATGGAGATACAGAAGGCAGTGATCATGATTCAGTAGGTAGAAGACTCTCCCCCCTCCCTGTCGGTACTACACTGGTACGCGATATGATATTAAGGACAGTGTCATAATTCTAGACACTAGCATTGCTGGAAAAAAAAGAATAGCGTTTTCTGAAAGCTTAGGAGTTTTAATCCCAGTGTCCTAGGTAATATTGATTTAAAATTAAATTTCATCAGTTGACTTTCCTGGCAGTTTCGTTTATTTTTACTTCCTGTTATGAGTTACATGCACTATTCAAATAGCTGATTGATTCTTTCTCCGATAGCTGTCAGATGCATTTCAGTGCCTGCAAAAGTTTTCTATATATACTTATGTTTCACTAAGTCCTTATGCCGATGACATCATCTGTTAGTATGCATTAACCTACAGAGGCAGAGGGACATTTAGATTATATCATTGTGTGCTAGGAGATAGCCAGGCAAAAAAAGATGTGATTTAAATTCCACATGGGTATTAAAATTGTTCATTTTAATGGAAATGTCAACAGAAGTTAACGCATAAGATCAATCATGTACTTGCATGTCTTTCTATGTTAATTCTTTTCTATTGTGTATTCATTACAGAGATCGGCTAATGGGAATCTTGAAACTTTCACACAAAGCATTTCTTTATTTTGTGGGTACTGAAAAGGAAAGTCTGCAAAGACAGGAGACACAGAATAAACACTGATGTCATGGCCCTCTGGTCTGTGCTTCCAAAGATAAGCCGATTCAGCAGAAAAACTCAACTCCCCTTCTCCTGACTGATGCCACTACCCACTCTGTTACCTGAGTCACATATTCCTCTGCACCGACTGCCTAAGGAAGACACTCACTAAGAGCAGAGGAACCAGTTTCTTCCTTTGTGGCTTATCAGGTCTCATTAAGAAGAGTTTTATTTTCCACCGATTCTCAAAAAATCACTCCTTCATACTGCACGCGGATAAGTTGTGCTTCTTAGGCTGGTATATAAATGCGTATTGGTTCATAGTATCAAACCCCAGAATTTGTATGTGTGAGATACATATCACTTATGCATAAAATCCTTACTGATGCAGGATCTGAAACGATACCAATAACAGGCAATATTCTTTACACGTAATAGTTGCTTTTAAAGCACTCAGGCCATTACATCTGAAATCATCAGAGATAAAAAGTACACTTAAGAAAAAAGGACAAATTAAGTTTATGAGCTACAAAATGGTTCCAATGGAGAGAAACATATGGCAATAGGGCGAAGAACGAAGGACATTGCAATTTCTTTTCTTAAAAAAAAAAAAGCACTGTGAGGAATACAGAGCAGGAAGAGCATGAGATAAAAAGGAGGTGATTATAGAAAATACGCTATACCATCTGGATAATGTTTGACATCAGCAAAAGCAAACAAGAATCTGAAGGCATACATTTTTTCAATAATACATAATATGTCATAGCTAAAGACTTATGTAGTTAAGGTTGGTTTCTAATTTCCATGCTATTCCCCACTTTCCCAATTACTTGTAACATTTTATTTCCTTTTGGCAGCTTCATGTCCTTTCTCTCTGATTACTATATGAAGAAAGTTCATCTCATCAGTATCTCCTGAAAGTGTTTCACACAAATGAAAGATCATGTCAAAGGTATCACTAGAATAGAGAGGTCATGCCAAATGAGGAGAAATTTTGTCCAATTCCACAAATATTGTCAGGGTATCATCAGACTCACTGTTTTCATCTCCCATGGAATAATTATTAATTATATATAAACTATGCTAAAATATCAGAGAATTTGATTTTCTCAATTACCACAGTTGTTTCTCAGTATTATGTGCCTGAAATACCCACGTTAAAGTAGCAGTCCCAGTTTTTCTGGCAGTGGCACTGAAAGGATGATCCAGGATTGAATCCTGAGGTGACCGATGGCCTAGACAGGCTGAAGGCTGGGTGGAGGTTGCTGCTAGAAAATTCCATGTTTATGAAAACGTGTGTCAACACTTTATTCACACGTTTTGGAATAGGGAACCATATGGAGTTTTGGATATATTATATAATTTGGTCTAGGCACTAGACTGAGAAGCTGCATCATTAATCTGGAATCCTCACTAAGATGAATGTTAAATCATTTCTCTTCATCAGTTCACCCAATGAGTACAACAGCAGTAAATTAGATATATTTTAATTGACTTATCCTTTGGGGAATTGATAGTGGGTGGCTTTCATGAACTTCCTCACTATGAGCAGACAGCATTCACAAAATAAAGTGATGTGGTCTGAGCTCTTTCCCAGGATTAAAAAAAAATAGTAAGTCTGGGTTAGATTTTGCAGTTGATCAAAATCTCACTCAAAGGACAGAATGACAGAAACAGCAAGCAGAAATTTCCAATTAGCTGTTCATAAGACACTGCTGAGCTGCTTTGATATCTTCTCAATGTAGAGGCTAAAATGAATATTGCTCTTTGAAGATTTTAATGGATATTTAACACATGTATTCTGTGACAAATTTGGACACCATCACACACACCACTATCCCCCATATTTTATTGTATGTGCAGAGATGTCAAAAAATATATGAATATGAGAATATAGTGGTAAAAGAACATTCAATCTCCTGGTCATCTGTACAGCTATAACCAATGTAAATATTAAGTGTTGTTTAGCTGACAACAGACTTTTAAATATCAGGATTTAGGCAGAATGATACCAATTGTTTGAGTAAGCAGAAAAGGGATTAGTAAGATTTTTGTCACAAGGTTTAGTCAGAAGTCTGTCATAATCAATGTCCGTTGTTATTTTAATTATGGTATTTGAAACTAAGCAAATGCAGCAATACCCAAATACAATTAAATGAGAAACAGTTTCGTCTCAAGACAAATAATGAGATGGGCAACCAACATACTTCATTTGTTAAGATACTTTCATCAAAATCTAAAGTGTAATTTATGAGGAAGACAAAAACCTCAAATGTTGTCCACCAGTGGAGCAGTGGAATAGATTAAATGGTAGGCATCTGACTGAAAATGTAACATGATTATTAAGGCATTGATTAGAGTTTCCAATAGAAGTTCCATTTACTCAAAACATTTTAGTGCATGGGTTATGTATATTTGATATGCATGCAGTTCAAATTATTAGACCAATTTTCATTAGCAGTCCCTATATCAGCATGCTTTCGAGTGCTAGAAATGTTTTACTCTGATTCATTTTCTGCGTCAGTATATAATTTGATGTCAGAATTAGCGCTGATTTTTTTTAACCTCTTCCCTTTCACAATGTGCTTTCACTCAGGTTTGCTTGCTCACCTCACCAGGGTGAAATACCTATTTTGTTTACCGAGCTGAACATTGGCAATGCTGAAATAACTCAAGGATCCTGTCATGCTCCAGCTAACGGAATGAGATACAAAAGCAGGCAAGAAAAAGCTGTGGAGAATTTCTTTGTCTTGGTTGGTGGTGGGAGAGGGGAGCTGGCTCCCTAAGCTTAGTGATAGTGCAAACCTGTCACAAAGCTGTGCGGTACGTGGCATCGCCCTCCTCCTTGGCTCTGGTACAGTCATACGGCTCCCTCCAGGAGACTGCTGGGAAAGGGATATTTAACACCGTACTATTTTCTGAATATTCTTTTTAAAGATAAATAAGATAGTCTTCCTAAAGACTAATAAGGCAACGTGTACAGAAATAGAGGTGCAGCATTCACTAAGGAAATACTGAAGTTAGTGCAATTCTCTACTGACTTTTTGGAAGAACGAAAATCAGCATATTAATACAAGATGAAAACAAATGACCAGACTAGAATTAGCCATCAGTTGGAAGTCCTTAATCTCCCTCTACATAGTACAGTATGAAAATCTTAAGCTTTGTGACAGCAATGACTAATTTTAAGCGAACAGTTTACAGCTAACCTAGCAAAGCTGCAGTATTCAGCAACACTCCACTGAACTTAGTTGAGTGCACCTTGTAAAATTTGTGCTTACCCCACAAAGCTATTTATACTTCTTTCACATCAAATACCCAAGGACCCATAAAAATATTGCTTTTAAACTGTGGAACCCTCCTACATCTAAAAATATGTTTGTCATCTGGTAAGCCTGGATTTAAAGTCAAAGGTTCATAAAATTAAATTGGATTAAAACTAAATTCTTTTTTAAGAGAATGAGACAGAACTTGCACAAAGCCACACGTTTTTCATCGTGATGATCTATAAGAGAACTGAGACATAGGCTTCACAATGTGTCTCCTACAAACAAGTTTTCATATTTAATCAGTCATTGTCACCCTCTATTCCCTGGAGACAGCTGATTTGACATTCCTGGTACCCCAACGTCCCCAGAGGCTGTAGGCACTTAAAAGCTGAAATTACAGCACAACAGGTAACTCCCTCTTAACTCTGTCTCTTCACATTTCTCACTATGGTAAGAAATGCATCCACATTCCCTTGCTTAAAAAAAACGCACACAACAAACACCTAAGAAATACGAAAGCACAAAGATGAGCAAATCGAAAATACATGTCTCCTTTATGAAGCTGAGCCATTTTTTTGTCAAGTTACTTCTTAATCTCCCTCTCTGAACTACGAACCGTGTTATGCCATTAGATCTACAGACAGCCTAGGCATGTTAGGTATATAGTACCGTGCGTATTTATGGCGCTCAGTCACAATAAACAGCCGGTTTGTGTACATGATATGTCATTTTGTGCACAGCAATTCAGAAAAAGCTTGGAAAGAAGAGGTTTCACTATGATTAGGACTGGTGGTCAACAGCTACATTTAGCAAAGCATCTTTCAACGAAGTGAATGATTATTTTCCCTTCCACCTGGAAGTGGCATGTGAGCTTTACTTAGCCTAAGACTGGCAGCTCAAGTAATGTAGTCAGTTACATCTTTGTTCCTCATATCCATTTCCATTTAACTCTTCATTTGATTTCAAATTCTCAGATCTGTAAATGAAATGCTTACAGTGGTAGAAAATTTCAGTAATATAAGCTTTTAATAAGGATGTATGGTGAGCTCAGGACAAATATTTCAAGCATCAAATTAGATGATTTACATTAGTTAGATTCTAACTAATTCTAGTAAGATCAAGCCTTTTATCACTTAGTTTGCCAATTTTAAATGCACAAAATGAGTTATTTTATAAGATCCAGGTCACAGTGTCACAGTTTTCAAAATAGATACTTTGAGTTTTTTTCTTAACAGAAAGAAAATTCATCAGTAAAAGGCTCTGAATTATTCTGCATTACTTCTCCTTTCATCAGATGACTGTCTCAAAGACAGTAGAGGACTGAAACCCAGATTTGCCCTCTCCCAGCAGAGTAAATATGCTGAAATAAGCAACTCCTTTACCAGTATAAGGTCATATACTGATTTGTCTTACAGAAACAACCAATCTCTCAGACTCAAAAGAAAGAGACAGCCTGACTTAGGACTGTCTCTGAACCACGCTCTGAAAGCCTGTGAGGATACATATTTCTCTCCACTCCTAAGCACTTTGGCTTGACTTACACTTGGAAAGTCATACGCACCTGTATTTAAAATTTAAAAAAAGCAAAAGAGAAAAAGCAGCTGATCAAATTATTCTGAGCAAATAATTTAGCTGGTTTGTGAATATATTATACAGCTATAAATACACTGTTTTTAATCAGTAATATTCCAGAACATTCAATTGCATCATATGCAAGAAATTCTACCATTATTTACGTGTCACTTCTTAACTTCCTACAAATGCCTGCAGGACAGTGTAATATAGATCACTATTCCAAAGCTGTGTTTTATTCTAAATGTTTGCTTCACAAACCAAATGCTAAATAATAGGACTTTAGGTCCAGGAATTAGTTTTTAGAAGTTAAAATATATTCATTTGTAGCAATTTAAGAATATATTGCAATAGCCTGTTTCCTTACATTGGCATAGCCTGTGCACTACGCCAGTCCCACTGAAAAGAAAAAGGTTGATGTCAAGGGCATGAGTTGTCATGTACTCTTACAAATTGGCATTAGATCAGTTTTGACGTCTTCAATCTACTAGATCAGTTTTGACTTCTTCAATCTACTATTACTGAAGAACCACAGACAGGTGCTTGGGTAATGAATTCTTTGGGCTATTTAATCAGAATATGAGGTGCCTGGTCATGTTTATAGTTAGAAAGTAATCTCTTTTATGACAGCTGAAAGTTCATAAAAGAGCAGAAACAGTAAAAATGTCCCATATATTGATTTTTCAGAAACAGTCTCTTTGCACGAACCTGTTGAGCCTCCACTTATAAAACCTACTTTTTATCCCGAGTAATTCACCACTTGAAAAAATATCAAAGAAAGAATATTGAAAAAGACCAACAAAATGAGTTACATCATATGAACTCAGATCTATATGCAGGACGTGTTACACAACACACACAACTCTAGGGCATAGAGAATTTTTGCTTGCCTCTTAACCTAAACATTAAACTAGGATAAAAATATATGTTTTGCTGCAGTTTATGGGGCCTCTTTGTGCCATATCACCCAACTAATTTCTAGGACTAAAATAGCAGTGTGTTTATGAACAATAGCTCAACGTAACTTATTTTCACAATCTTTTAAATATTAACTAATTCTAAAGTCACAGTTCTTAAATACCACCAAAGCTACACAGATACTGTAAGATTTTATACACATTTGCCATGTAAAGTCCTGTCTCTTCAGAAAACCTGATAGATAATATAGATAGATAATATAATGCAGATTATCATTTGACTAGGTGATACAATACTTGACTTTTCAAACCTGTATCTTATTGAATTTACTGGTGTCATCTGCTCTAAGACAGTAACAAAACTCAGTCCCCCCATTTGTCTAGAGGTTTTCCCATATTAAAGAATAAAAGATACTCTGTGCATTTAAATATGGTTCAATCTTAACCTTGCTGCACATTATTGTTGCATTTCTGTGAAATATAGTCAACACAAAACAAAGAAAGCAAGAGTAAAGGAACTTTAACCAGTTAAAATTATATGTTCTCTACTCAGCAAACAACAGACATCCATTCCACATGTAATTTAGTAACAGTTTTTTCTTCTTCCTTTCCCTCCATTCCCACACCTTTTTTTTTGTGATTCACCCTTCCCCATACAATGCCTTTCTATAGGGCCTTTTAACTTATGTGTCTTCAGTTTTTCATCAATCTCTCCTTCTTGTCTTCTGCCCCAATTTACCCACTTGTTACTCTCTCATCCTAAGTCATCCTATTTGCCAACAGACACACAGATCAGGGGAAAAAAATGTTAGCAGTGCTATTAGAAAACTGAACTAAGAGAGGTTTAACTCTTTAAGATCAGCTACTCTTTCAAAAAGTACCTCTCTCCCAGCAGCCAGAGAAGGCAAGTGTTGCTATCCATAGAAAAACTTTGGAATTTACTCAGTAGTCATCTAATTCAAACTGCTGAATTACTAGGAAGAAGGGCAGCAAATACTAAACTCTCAAAGATCTAAAAAAATATTTTGACTCAGAACTCAAGAAGTCATCCGGTTATTTCAAAAGTCACCAGAAGGGTTTAATACTCTGTAAATGTAGGTAAAATTTCTACCTGCTGATACCATACTCAACCATCTCCAAACTGCAGTTCTCCTTTCCTTCTGTTACACTGGGGAAGAGCGAGTAAGATTTAGCCATTTATTATAGAATTAGCTTTTTTCCTCGTTACTGCTTGAAAAGGCCTTGTGAAAGCCCTGTTAATTCATCTGCAGAAGAAATTTTAAATAGTTATTGCCAGAAGTATGAGAACCTAGAAAATGTGTGGCTACCATTTAACCCCTGACTTTCTGGCTGGTGCACCACTTCTTGGCCTAGGAAGCACAAACTACATCCATCACAGTGGAAAGAGCTTTTTTCCCCCATAAGGTTGCACTGCTGAGATAAAAACGGCATTTAAAAATTCTTCAGAACGGACAGGGAAGAAGTTGTATCCCTTTTGTCTCAAAGCATCCGGTACACTAAGATCATGTGAAAATGCCTTGGGTCCACTGCCCGTATGTATTTTCAACCCTTTCTTAAGTGAACACCTACTCTTTTTGCACCTATTACAAGGGCTTAGAGCCTTCCCAAAAATGAGAGTAAAACTGGATCGTGTGCAAGTTCAGTTTCTCACTGATTCCCAGGAATGGGACTTGAAATCTGACAGTGAAACATCCCACAAAGCTACTTCTTTATCCACTTTCTTTAGAGTAATAATTAATTAAAAGGTATCAGTAGTTGGTGCTGTCTTAATATTTTTTTGTACCTTTTCTATCCTACTTCACCTATTTTTATTTTTTCCTCTATTTTGGAAATAATTCTTGTAAGGATCTGTCTTTTCATTTTGTGTTCCTATGGCACTATTGCCTTATAGTCTAGTTCTCAGTTTTCACAACAGCTATGAAGATAGCAGGGAAAAAAAATCTCTGAAAGGAAGAATCAATTTTGCACACTTTGTTAGCACTGATTAATGAAAAGCTCCTTAACCGCTTGAAAAATAGATGTTATTTTTACAAGTTCTGGGTTAGATTTTAAGATTTCACAGAAGAATTCATTTATCCAAATTGTAAATGCAGATTATATGAGAAAAGCTACTTTACCAAAATTTACTCCAATTCTTGCATTTTGTTCCATAAAAAATATGTGAAAGCTGCACCACCAGTAGCATCACTATGATATAAAAAATTTGTAGTGTGGTTTTGCCAACAGAAACTTGGCAAGATAAGGTGAAGAGAAGGCAAAACCAAAGTGAAATAGCCAAATATTTCAGTTATCAGAAGAAAATAGCTTAGCCCTGTAGAAGTGGAAAAGAAACAGGGGAAAGGAAAAGTTGAACTAAATATTAAGAGCGACAGAGGTGTGGCTAGGAAAGAGGGGTTGGGATTTTTAAATTTGGATGTCTACAATGTTTAATTCTTAGTCTATTCGCTCTTCAAAATCAATCCTTCATTGATTTCGGTGAAATTCACAGAATCAGAATTACAGAATTACAATTTGGGATGGAAGTGTCCTGTGTCATGTAGTTCAACTCCGTCTTGAAGTAGAACTACAAAGTTAAAGCAGGTGGCTCAGGGCCTATATTATTTTAAAAATAATAAAGGCCTGAAATTATTTTAGAAACCTTCAAAGGGACCTTTGAAAATTTGAGTTCCAGAAGTTCTGTGGAGTTTAAGCTGAAGGACAATTTAAGCTAAGAAAAGGACAATTCATTTGACAGAAGTTCTAAGCAAAATGGAAGAATCTGGTCATTTGAAATTAGTTCGATGAGCTCAATTGCGTATTTCTAAATCGATGGAAGCCCTCCAACGTCACTAGAAGGGGCAGAAACCCTTTCAATATGGGACAGAAATGAAGAATGAACTATATTTTGCTTGCATCTGTAAGGATATAAATATGTAACTGGGAGAAGTTTTATCTGTCAAAACAAAAGCTGCAATTTTCAAATACCTATGGCCAACGTGAGCTATAACTGTTCTTAGATAAGGAGAACACATCACAATTTAATGTATGTGTGGGAAGATCTAAGTCAATTCATTCAACGATAATTAAAACCTGCAGCAGTACTGAAGGCTTACACAGTAAAGAAGCTATACATATTCTATCTCTCAACAACATACTCTTCTTTGTAGATAACCAAACTATAGCAAAAGTATCCTTTTCTTAATTCTCTGATTTTCTCTGAATTAGACAATGGAACAATTTTTTAAATTTTATTACATAGAGTTGGAATAAAGAGCATGTTTGGCTCATATCCAGGATGCTGCACATGAAAAGGTATCTTAGTTGTCTGTGCTTTATGGGATTGAATTGCTGCTTCTTGTCTAAACTTTCTATAGGCTTTAGCTACAGATTAAACTAAACTCAATAATTCCACATTCGTAATGCAATCAGTAACAATGCTTTTTTGTAAGCAAGAACAATATTTTTTTTCCCAACAAAATCAAAGTGTTACTTTTTTGTTATTGGGTGCAAAAGGCATTGTAGAAAAAGTCTCCCATGGTAGAAGGTGAGGCCAGGTGAGTTAATCAGTTTGCTCTTTATTTTAACCTGTTTCTGTTTGTTCTCTAAAATTCTCCAAATCGTCTACTAATTCCTATATCTCTTCTCAGTACTTCGCTGAATAAAGAATCTGAATAAAAATATATATTTAACTAAAGTCCAACATCAAGAAAAACTTTAAACCAAACATTTTCTTTTCAGAGACATAGTCACTTCATGTTATGAAGAGTTCTATATTTCTCTATCTCACAAGAATGGAAAAAGTATAATTTGTTTCCATGAAACACAACTCTGTACTGTAAAGATATAATTTTATCATCATCACTTTTACCCTGGGAAATACTTTTTCAATAAGATACAAAAAGAATTCCACTTGGAGATGTAAACCTCCTACAAACAGTTTATATCAACAATCAAAAGGCTTTGGGCTATCTATAGAGAGAGCATGTGTTACCAATGAAATTAAAGACACTCTTTACATAGCTCATATTTCACAACATTCTTTGTGCTTTTCTGAATTGGTGAAGATTTGCAAGTATGAAGCAAAGACAAAAATAATTTCAATCCCTTAGTTGGAGATTGAATAAATTACAAAATTAAGTAGGACAGTTTACTGAGGCGGCAGACCTCAGTGTAAAGGCAGATACGAAGCATACTTTAAGATATAACACACTTCTCTTTCAGAAAGATTTTTCAATTGCAATAACTATTTTACCTTAAGCTACACATGACTAATTATGACTAATTTCTGAATTTTAGTTCACAATGAAAAGAATGACATCAATCATTCCCAATTGTCAGGGATATTCCAACTTTCTAACTTTAATAAACAACACTTCAAAGTACTTAATCAGTATGTTGTCTCCAGAAGCAACAAAAACACTTACTTATATTTCCTAAAGAAAATTACCCTTATCTGCAAAATTTTGAAGATGTCTGAAAAGGTAGTGAATTCAGATTATGACTTCAGGTTTCTGAAGTTTTCAGAAGCTGAGTTTCTCGGCTCCTTACTGCTGTGTGATGGTTACCTCATGCAATAATTTTAAGATTGTCTAATAACTTGCAAGATTACAAAGATTGCTGCTTTTTTGATTCCTTAGCCTTGGAAGCTCTGGGTCAGTCTTTCAGATTTGGGAAGTGCTTGTAGCTCTCATGATAGCCAGCTTCTTATCTAACCTCAGTTGACTTTATATCTAAGTAATCAAGAAATCCCAGATGTTTCGAGTAAGCAGGTTATAATGGAGCTGTGTGCTTTAGCCCCATCCAGAGTAAACTGAAATTAAAAAATAAATAAAAATAAAAAAATATTATGTCTGTCATGAGGGAGAAAGAAACCTCTCAAGGAAGTTAAGAACAGTCTGATATTATAACTTGACCACATAAGCTTCTCTATGCAAGAATGGGAATGCAGAGGGTCTATAATTAAAGTCTGGCAACTCCTACGTTTTACTGGCTAAGGATGAGAAATTAATTTCCTCTTCCTTAAAATGGGCTGTTTTCTTTACAATAATGCAAACCATCTTTCATCCAAGTTACCAACATACATCTCTCTCTTTCTGTGAGGCAGATGGTATAGGGACCACAGGACACAGGAATGGACATGGTCTCCTCCGGGCAGAAATGCGGAGTGTGTTCAGCAGTGCAGAGTTTACTCCAGAAACCAGGGTTGGTGGATGGTCAAGACCACACCTTTGCTCTACAGGAGGCTATGGGAATTCAAGCTGACACAAATATCCAGCACTTTTGGCTTTGTTTCTGAAGAATGCAGGAAGTGCCTTCAGCAATGGCACAGCTACACAGGTACCTCCTGGACCCCTCAAAACTTACAGGGTTTCATACACAAGTGACTGTGAGACTGAAGCCACCGTCATCTCAGAAAACCATTATATCCAAGCTACCAGCCTCAACAGCACATCTTTACCTAATGTGATTTAAAATAACTGAACTCAACCTGCCTAGTTTTTAAAGTTTATATAATGGAAATGACAACTGACCCAGCACCACAGAGTACAACTATAATTAACAGGAGACTTTTCTGAAAAATGCCTGTGGTGCCTTGGGGAACAATGTAGGTCACAGCATCAATTAGAAGCAGAACAACCTCTTCATTGTCTCTGTAACATTTAACCCCAAATCATTTTGTTGCTGTAAATTAAACAACCCATGCTGCATTACATCACAGAAGTGAAAAATGAAGAATAACTAGTTTAAAAACCCATTTCAACCTCCAACACTCACTTTACCCCATGTAACGTGGGCAAGCAATACAGAATACTGATATTACCACTGTTCTCCTCAGCTTTATGGAGCAAAACTACTAGCTGTATATTCAGTTTTCTCTTACATTATCTGGATATTAATATTAGACCTCTGATGGAAAGTCTGTGAGAATTACTTAACTGAGAATTAAAAAGAGCAATTACCTTTGCTGCGGATTGCAAAGGAGATGTAAGATTGTTTAAGGCTCTAGGGTTCCGTCTTGGTAATTGGAAGCTCTAGTGAACAGTCTTCTATGCAGGAATGTGGAATATAGAAATAAATAATTTCTGATAAAATGTGTCTGCGGGGGTCACTACAGACAGTTTACCTAATTACTTTTCTAATATTGTAGAAAATATCAGTGATGACTCCTAACAGAAGCCACCCAACAATTTACAGACTTTCACTTTGAAAGAGCTGCCCACAACAAAGACGGTTTTTAGTAGCATCCAAGCCAAAGACCTTTGGTAATAAAGCATCTCAAACTTTATCTACATTTCTAAGTGTTTGTTCATCTAGAAATAGTGGGCAATATCTTGGATTCATTTAAGTCTTTTGAAGTTTTATCATTTGCTTGAATGGGAAGGGAAGCAAATTCTTCTACTCAGCTTGTGATGTTGGAAGGTCAACTACATAGCAGTGATAAGCAGGACTGCCTGAGCAGTATCCAACAAAGTCCATGAGAGTCACCACAAGGGAACGTCAACTGACACGATAAGGAAAGGGAAAATAAATTTATAAAGTGCACCTCCAACCCTTCTACTACTCATGAGTAATCATAAATAATGAAAACATACTGCAGGCAAAATTAGACCTCCTGATACCCATACAATATTTTCAGCACAAGAATTTTTCACAGAGAAATGAGTGAGTTCGTAATTCTATTGGGGTATATAGGTAATAGCAAAGACGCATTTCTGAAAACTTGGTAGAGGAAAAAGCTAAATAGCTGTGTTAGTTAATAAATATGTCCCTGAGTACACAGAGGAAGTGGATCTGTACATCAGAGAAATTACACTTTAATACAATGAGGTTTTGGGACTCAAACTCTGCCTATGTTCTCTACTGTATTTTCACATTACAATAAGGAGTACAGGAGCTCAGTTCCCTTTTCCCAGCTGAAAAGTTAAGATTATGCTAAGAATGTTAACTTCTGATTATCCCTATATCCATCACTATAACATCTCAGTGTCAGTGTTACGGACTGGAATTCCACTGTTGAAGGTTTTCAGCAAATCCAGAGCAAAAAATGGAGTGGCTGAGCTTCAGAGAGTTTCCAATCTGAGTGTAAAGGAAGAGACAACAGACTTAAACCATTGCTCAACAGTTCTCATCAAGATTTTACCAAAGTCTTAGATGCCTAATTACCTAGCTATTGAATTTTTTTAAGACGTTAAGAAAAAGACAGACTTTGCTGGTGAATTGAATAAAAAGCATGAAAGCGGGTTTTTTGTGAAGAATTCACAATTGAAGAATAGACCCTTCCACCCTTGCCTAACTGGTGAGGAGAGTCACTTTCTCCTGGTGAATGATGTAGGGTAAGCGGGACTGGAATAAGCGAAGGTGGTTTATTTTAGGTGCAAGTCAAAGCAGGAAGCTAGAAAAGAAATGTTATAATGGGTTGTAATGGGGGAACAAAACAAAGCTGAGTTTAATTATACTTTCTGTAGGGGTTGATCAGTGCACCCATAGACTTGTAGACTAGGGGCCCTCAGTTACTTCTTACCTCTAAATGTTCTAGAATGTTATTGTATGAGAACATAATATTCACCCTTCTGAGCATACGTGTAATCGTTGTGCAGTAATGAATTAGTTACATGTAAAACAAATAGAAAAAGTCTAAAGACTCTCTAGGCAGTATGAATGCTTCTCAAAGCACTTTTCAAAAGAAAGGAAAATGTTATCTCTCTTTTACAGATAGGAAAACAAAGGCAAAGAGAATGAAGTAAGCTGCCCAAGATGACGCAAAAGACTGGTTGCAAAGCCAGGGATCGAAATTACGTATCTTAAGCCTGGCATCTCATTTTAAAGACCACCCAATCTTCAACCAGTTATACAAAATATCACTGAGATGTAGATGGCAGACAGTCACACAGCGCTGAAACAACATCAAATCCCCCCAACTAAACCTTGATGTTTTAATCATCATTAAAAATTGAGCTACCCAGATTATACAATGAATGAAAGAAAATTAATTCAGAAATCAGTGATCTTGGAAGGATTCAAACTTCATCCTCCACACATGCAGGCCAGGAGATGGCTGTACTGAGCTTTATATATGACGTGGTGTATTACGGAGTTAAAAAAAAAAGAAAAAAAGACATATCTCCATCAAAAGCACAACAAAGTGAACCAAAGGATCTCATGACATATTGTGATTTTTCCCCTGGGACATTAATAACACAAGTGTGGATGCCAAAGGATAGAGTTGTCACTTATTTTTTGTGAGAAGCCTTTTCAGATAAGTGGCCAACAACAAAATTTCAAAAGGTAGCTGTCTTCTATCTTTACCTAGAGTCCGACTGATTCATGCAAGCTGCAAATCTCAGGTCAAGGAAAATATAAGATGAGAAAAGCAGTGCTAGCCTTCTTTTATCCATGGGAAGGAAGTAAAAAGGAAGTAATTGCTCTCATTAGACCAAGTAACAGGGCTTCCACATTTCTTCATTTGAACTAGTGGCTGGGGAAGGTGATAAACTGCATTAGTTACATGAGCTGAATCTCCCTCAACTATATCATCTAATCCAACATTCCTGTGTTGAAGAAGTTTTTGCTGACTCTGCTGGAGCAAGGAACAGGCACCTGAAACATTCAGGGTTTAAGGCGGAAAGTATCATTAGATCATTGAGGTTAGCCTAATGTACTGCAGCTCATAACACTGACAACAATAACTTACCTTAAACTAAAGTGTGTGTATCTATTTCAGAAAAGCATCCCATCTGGAAAACATAATGAGATTGAGATCTACCACTTCCCTTGGTAGTTTGTCCTATATTCTCACTGCTAAAGCTGTCTGCCCAGCATTTGTTTGCTTTCACCCTGGTACGTATTCTGCTTTTCTCTGGTACTTTGAAGAATCCTCTTATTCCCAGTCTCCCCACAGGAATACACTGTCATTAAGTGATGTCTCTCTCTGGATTTTTTTTTTCTCTGCTCTAGTCTCTTTTATCTCTCTTTAGATGTATTTAATATCTTTTAAAAATATAGAGTCCAGAATTTGACACAGTATTTCCATAACCTCACTGTTGTATATACTAACAAAACCACAGCCCTATGCTTAACTTTCGGTCTTTTTTTTTAACATCAAAGTTCATAGTACAAGCCTTGCTGAGTTTTCTGTTCTTTCCTCTGGAACATTCTTGATGTCACTCATTTCCATTGTAGGAGTCCTTTCTGTATATGTATGGCTGGCATTGCTTCCTTCTGGCTGTATAATAACTCTTGTCTAGGTGATAATAATTTTGAGTGGCCTTTGTTTACCAGGCTAGACAGTAACAGGATTGCTCTGACTACTGTGTCCCCTTTTTTCCTACTTTTTCAATCTTTACATCATCTGCAATTTTTACTATCCAAGAATTTATTCTGCCTTCCAAATGATATGTGAAAATATTGAAATATGTTGTCTACATTCAGTTCTAAATCATGGAAGACTGTCCCGCAAAATTTCTGTGTAAGGGTCATTTTTCACTGACTAGTACTTTGAGATGTTAGTCATAGCATCATAGAATCATAGAATCATTTGGGTTGGAAGGGACCTTTCAAGGCCATCTAGTCCAACCCCCCTGCAGAGAGCAGGGACATCTTCAACTCGATCAGGTTGCTCAGAGCCCCGTCCAACCTGACCTGAAATGGTTCCAGGGATGGGGCATCTACCACCTCTCTGGGAAACCTGGGCCAGTGGTTCACCACCCTCAGTGTCAAAAATTTCTTCCTTATATCTAATCTAAATCTACCCTCTTTTAATTTAAAGAAATTAAAGACATTTTAGTTTAAGCATTTCCAGCTCACGTCCAGCTTTTCATCCACCAGTACCCCCAAGTCCTTCTCAGCAGGGCTGCTCTCCATCCCTTCATCCCCCAGCCTGTACTGATACCAGGCGTTGCTCTGACCCAGATGCAGGACCCAGCACTTGGCTTTGTTGAATCTCATAAGGTTCACATGGGCCCATTCCTTGCGCTTGTTGAGGTCCCTCTGGATGCATCCCATTCAAAGGCAGTCCTTAAGGAATATTATTTTGATAAATTATACTATTATTTATTTATACCAGACAAAATGTAAAATTAAATCAAATGCCATACAAAAGCCTAAACAACACCTAGGACCATTCATCAAGCAAATTCATATTCTGAAATGAAGTTTATCTAATATAATTGCTTACCTTTAAAATTATGCTGAGTATCATTAATTTATTCCTACCATTAATTTATTCTTATGCTTGCTTGCTTAGCTAAATCCTCATTAAGCTTTCGAATATTTTTTGTTCCAGGGCTAACATATAGCTAACCTGCTCTGCAGCATTATTTGAAAAAAAAAAGATAAAAATAATACCATATTCCATGTCTCTAGAATTTAAAGAACATTCCAACAGATCTCTTCAGCATCCTTTTTTAAGGCTCTTAGGTGAAAGTTATCAAGTAATGAGCCTTCAGATTTACTTATTTTATCACTGGCAGATGTTGTTTAACATGCTTTTAAAGATTCAGTGCTGTTTGCATAGTAGGGACACTGGATCTCCTACCACCATATGGGCTTGTTAAGGAGCAAACAGCACTTCCCTCCTACTGTGTGCCACTCAGTATTGAAGAGATATCAGAGTTTTTATTCATCTTTGCATGAATAAATGACATGATTAATTAAACTGTGATTGACTTACTTCATTTCTTCTTTTTTTTGTGTTACAAAAAAGCATCAAAAATTAGTTATGCGCATCCAAACTAAGCCAAGAAAAGAGCTTCATTAAACTTTTCTCTAAATCTTAGGAGGCAGAAATGGAGCTTCCAGATATATACTGTCCGAGTTCTTATCCATTATACTTGCCACTGAATTCATCCTGGGCTGCCACCTTAAGCACCACGTATTTCTGGCCTTATATTTAGGAAAATTACCTAAATTGATGTCCAGCTGGCAGAGAGCTGTGCAAGGGTCACTGAGAATTGTCATCTGCCCTATTTATCCCAGTGTCTTGTTAACTCTGAAATCAAACGATAGCAATTTGGACATCAACAACATATCACTTTAGACTACTTTTACCAGAAATATCCCATTAGTGTGCATTATCCTGATATCTTAAACTGCCTTCTTTTCTTCCTGAGATTGCAAAGGACCCAGCTGGCAAACAACCAAAATATTAAGTTTCTCACACATCTATCACCATAATGGCAAGAGGTCATACACTGAAAACTGAGAACACAAATGCAACATAAACTAAACTGAATGTTTTGATAACAGAAATTTATGGAGGTTAGTATCCTGGTGCAACAGAGCCATTGGCATTTTTATTTGATTTGGAGTTTTTTTGTACTACTGGTTTCAATGACAACTCTATCAAAAAAGGTCCTTGACTGAAAAAAAAGACACACAACCAAACAACTTCAACAACGCTCTTGTCTGTCAGGCTCTTCAGGTCCATGATAGCGGCACTATTCAACATAAATATACTTCATCTTCCTGTCCTATATCCCACGTTGGTCCTGCTTGTTACACCTCAGAGATTGACTGTATCTCTGCAAGGCCAACAGACAATAAAAAGTAATTTCAAAAAGATAAAGGTGAAATTTTCCTGACCACATGAGATAGCTAAAGTCTAGACATTTTCATCTAAGTTATTTGGCCATAAAGAATGTCTAGACAATGGAGAGCAACAATCATTTTCAGGGCACAATCCACCTCCATCTAAAGGAGACATCCAAAACAGGTTAGAAGAATGGCATTCAGAAAGAGTCTCCCAATTGACTACCATGGCAATATCATTGACTTCCTCAAACGCCAAAATTCAGGTGAGGCCAAATCATTCTCCTAGTAGCCCAGATTGTTTTCATTTTCATCAGTATGTAGCTGAGGCTTCTAATACACCACAGCATCTTGGCAATTACTGAAGCATTCACATAAATATTTTTTTAGCTTGAAACAGGTGCTTTTGGGTCTAAGGGAGCATTTGTGAGAAAAATTGGCAAAACTATGAAGCAGCAATCCAGAAACTATTTCCTTTCCTCACTTATTTCTCACAGCTAAATTCACTACTCTCACCTGTGCATTAGTCCATTCCATTTCAGGAAAAGGTCCCAGCTGAAGGCCTCTACCTGTGGGATTTTCTTCCTCTTGTCCTTTCTGGAAGTACATAGAGACATCTACTCAGGACATGTTCCAAACTCAGATTTTTCATTGTGTTTGCATATGGTCCTTAGTTGTGCAGTTTTACTTCCCCGGTTGTTTTTATGGGGCTGGGGGGTCATTTTTGCTATAACTGCTTTGGGAAATAATCTGGCATGTCATCTATTGCCTTCAAGCTGTAAACTGGTGTTAATACATGCTGAGTTGCCCAGAGGCTTTTTAAGAAAAATTAGATGGCATTATATTATATAATATTCAAAATGTGAGTGCATATTATTGATTATAAACATCTATGGAATAGCTATTTATCCTTCAAGGGAGTACAAGCAAGGGATATATATTTTACAAGAATGAACACTGTACTACTATATTTCAGTTTATTTTTAGTATGCAACATCTACCAATCTCAAGTAATTATTAGCAAATCAAGCAAAAAGGCTATAAGGAATAAATAAACATTCTCTTGACAGTCCACCTGTTTCTAAAATTAAAAATAACCCTGTTGCTTCTAAATTTTAAAACCTACTCTAATTATCACTATGAATTTGTGATGTTTTAACAGTAGGAGACTATACATTTGCTTTTAATGAACATCAGGCTTCATTTTTCGTGAAATGGAAAATCTGCAACGAATTCAGGCTCCTGCCTAGGCACGGGTCAATGCCGTTGTAGAAAACACATGAGTTCTTAACAAGCAACAACAATATGGAAGAACCCTGTCAGTAAAAGGGAGACGTATGTTACAAGGATGACAGTTTTTGTTAATAGCAAAACTAGCATGTTGGTAGCTGTGCATCCAGTACTGTTTTTTGACAGAATGTTTAATACCTAAGATACTGAAAAGCATTTTTACAAAGGCCATATTCGTTATGATGCTGAGGTAATGCTGACCCTCACCTTGTAGTATATTAGAATAAAATTATAGAATTTTTGTAGTTTATTAATTATATATAATATATCTATTAAAATTGTAGTATATTATAACAAAAGTAGAGAATTTTGTTTCTATATTACTAAAAATACAACTTTTTTTTAAAAAGGATAAAAACCAACACTTTTTCACTCTCACCTGCAAGACTAAGTCTTTTTTAACAGCAAGCATAAAACCCACTAGGCTAACAAGTCGTTCAGGGAAGTCTCGAAACACTGTTGGTGTAAAGAATGGCTACTGAATGTCAAAAAACTCAGGGTATAACATCTTTTAATGTAAGTATAGTCTAAAGAAAAGGGCTTCTAGCTCTACTTAAATGGATTACTGCTGTCGTACAACAGTGTTCTTAAGAACTGAGGCTTACACTGATGCTGTCAAACTGCAGGCATTGAGACGTGTCAGCTCGGAGCAGAGTCCTTTGAGATGCAGGAAATTCCTAAGAATGGTTCAGGGCTTAAATGCACTGAGTCACTCTCTGGAGGATGCATTCCTACCTCAGTAAAGTGGGATGAATTGAGGTCTGAATGTTCAATCAAGCTCATACAGGAAGGATTTTTAACACGACAAAATCTAGAGTAACTTCTTTTACAGGGTAATGAATGGCCGTGGATTCCCATACATTAGGATCACGCCTACCAGGAGCAACTGGGGAGCATTTAATGGACAAGTCCACTCAGGCTGATGCATTTTGACCACAGCAAGCTTCTGGGTATATGTAGTTTAGTTTGGTTCTGGAGACTTTTGAAAACAAATGTCTAGTTTCATAAGCACAGATAGAAGAAATGCTCACAGAGCAGTAAGCACTGCTCTGAAGGAGGAAACCTCAAATGCAAAAATACAGAGTAAGAAACATCTACGTGGAGATCATTAACTAAGGTGGAGTCACAAGTGAGGTTCTGTTGTAAAATGGCCTTCCCTCAAAATGTGAAATATTGCTGTGTAGAAAGACACAGGTTGTAACTATTGTGCTGTAGTCACTGATGATGAGACACCAGCAGAACTGTACCATTTGGGGGGCACTGCATTTTAAGATAGGTGCTGAAAAAGCCAAAGGAAATCTGTTGGAGAGGAAAAAGACTGATGAGTGATTCAGAAATCACAACCTAGGAAAGACTGACAACAGGATATTACATGGGGATAGTGATCAGTTGTCTCTGCTGAGGACAGAATCCAGAGAAATCTTCCTAAATTTGCTGTTGTTGAAAAAAGCCTGCTAGACAAACAAGTTTCACTATCTAAGTATTCCACTTTTAGAAGGGTTTATATATACCTATAGTCTGGAAAGCCTTGTTAATCTGTGGATTAAGGAAGGATCAATTTAGTGTCATGAAAAAAAAAGCACATATTAAATATTGGGAAGTCCCTTGGTCTAACAAAAATTACCTTCATACAAGAACATCATACAGTATCATACAATGAGTCAGTCACACAAAGAAAACTGAGGAAAATAAAGATTTCTGTTTAGAAAAAAACTCCATAAAGTGAAGATCTCATGAAAATCTCAAGGAACTAAAAAGTTCCTGTCAGTCTTATGTAGAGGGCATCAAAGTACTGCTATGCCAAGTAACAGTAATAAAACATGAACACAGGGAGAAGGGACGTGTAAAGAAAATTGTGATAGTGTTTTTAAATAAAGCAATGAAAAATTATTACACTTACAGAAACTTCAGTATACTGAACAGTATCTGTGAACACAGTGCTGAGTTCACGTCAGTTCCTTATGCCAATGATGTAATTACTAGATGAGTTCTGCAGAATTTACACATATGTACTTGCTAGTCACTAAAATTGGCATTTAGCGTGAGTTGATGAACTTTTGTGGCAAATAATTGCTTTTAAACTAAAAATTTCAATTATGTCAGACAATGAGGGGAAGGCAAGTTTCAATGAAAAGATCAAAAATATATAGGAGGCTACAATTTCCTTTTAAAATTTGAGTCATTCTTCTTACCAATTCACAACAGAATAATAAACAGAACATTGGTGATAAGTCCAAAAATACTTTTAAAGCAGGCTTGTGAATGAAATGAAAATTCAGGAGCAGCAGATGGGTTTAACTGCTGTTAAATGTGCAGTGGTTTCCAAGAACATGTTGTATGTAGTAATAAATAGCCAGAGCCATAAAGTTTCCCCAGTAGTTTAAATCCTGAGCATACAAGCTAAGTGAGGGCTTTCAAGCTTTGCCTCACTGCAACATCCTTACATTTTATCCTTGTCTACAGCAGCAAAAATGCTTGTTATTGACAGTGTGTGTCAGCATGGGTGCAATTAAAGCAGCACTGAACACAGTTTCACAAGCAGGCAGGTGTAACATGGGCTTTCTGAAACAAGAATAGCTCTTGGCTGTGCTTACAGGTTAATCACGCTCAGCACCAGCATATTCATTGTCGGCAGCAGATAATTATGCTAAATAAATATGATAAATAAGCGTGCGCAATGCCTTGGTTTGGGCATATGTTTTACATACTGACCATGTTATGAATTGCCTCCCCTTCTGACTCCTGATCTGGATATGGGAATTGGGAAGGCGTGCTGTATCTAGGATTTCTGCAGTTAAGCTCTGACTGCCTCCATGTCTCATGCCCTTTCGGTTTGATGCAAAAGTAAAGTCCCGAAGGCCCAGGAACACAGGCAGCAACTTTTCTGTTTGTACTTAAAACGGTTCTGGTTTCATCTCTTAATCCACCAAAAAATGGCTTTGTCAAGTGGCAGCTATGACTAAATTAAAGCTTCTGCACTTGTTCCAGCCCTCAGATCAGCCCGTGTATCATTATATTTGACTGACACAAATATTTGTGACATGGAGTAAAATTGGAACTTGTAAATCCACAGAGTAATGCAGAGAGGCACAGGCAAAGCTGGGTTCAAGCGAAAGTGGAACTGACAGAGGAAAGGAATCTACATGGGGATTGAAGCCCAGAAAAAAAGATTGCTTTTATCTTCTGTGAAGCAAATTGCTTCAGTAAGAACAATGAGTTTCTAAGGAACCGTGGAAAAGGGCGTCACCAGGTCCAAAAAGTCTCTGGAGTTCAGTGCAGACCTATGCTTTAATATATGTATCTGCCTGCATAGATGCATCAAGGTTCAGTCTGGTTAGGTAGTATCTAGTATCAGCATCTGCATAATACTGTCTTGGATGAGCTGGAGGGAATGGGAGAAGTAAGGGAACAAGTGAAAGAAAAGATAGATAAGGAACCAAGTGAAAGAACTGTATCAGACAAGACCAGAGATGTCAGATCTTCATGGTCTGTTGGTCTGTTGCTAGCCTCTTACTCTCCACTGCTACTCCAGAAAATCATGTTTTCTAAACTGTCATCCCAATAAAACTGGGCTGAAGAATGAAGGGATGGAGCACAGCCCTGCCAAGAAGGACTTGGGGGTGCTGGCAGATGAAAAGCTGGACAGGAGCCGGCAATGTGCGCTCACGGCCCAGAAGGCCAACCGTGTCCTGGGCTGCACCCAAAGCCGCGTGGCCAGCAGGGTGAGGGAGGGGATTCTGCCCCTCTGCCCCGCTCTGGGGAGACCCCCCTGCAGTGCTGCGTCCAGCTCTGGAGCCCTCGGCACAGGAGAGACATGGACCTGCTGGAGCGGGGCCAGAGGAGGCCCCAGCAATGCTCCGAGGGCTGGAACAGCTCTGCTGGGAGGCCAGGCTGGGAGAGCTGGGGTTGTTCAGCCTGGAGAAGAGAAGGCTCCGGGGAGATCTCCTTGCAGGCAGCTGGGGCTTAAAGGGAGCTTATAAGAAAGACAGAGAGAAACTTTTTAGCAGGGTCTGTAGTGACAGGACAAGGGGCAATGATTTTAAACTAAAATAAGGTAGACTCAGACTAGATATTTTGAAGACATTTTTGACACTGAGGGTGGTGAAACCCTGGCCCAGGTTGCCCAGAGAGGTGGTAGATGCCCCATCTCTGGAACCATTCCAGAGCAGTTTGGACGGGGCTCTGAGCAACCTGATCGAGTTGAAGATGTCCCTGCTCACTGCAGGGGGGTTGGACTAGATGGCCTTTAAAGATCCTTTCCAACTCAAACTATTCTATGATTCTATGATGCTATGAAGCTATGATTCTATGATTCTGTGATTCTATGATTCTAAAACACCTTTTTCCAATTAATTATCTCCGTATAAACAAATATTGAGATAAATATAATGCAAAATCACATCTTTCTAATCCTATTATTATAATCCGTTGATGAAATTGATAAAATTAATTCTGTCTACGGAATCTTGTGTGGTATTCAGTGGTCACTTGGTGCCCAGGGGTCTTCTAAGAGATCTTTCTCATCCCTTGTCTGGTACTCTATTGCGAGGATCAGAAACGAGAGATTCCTGTATTGCCTGTGAGACTCAGCCATTAAAGCAACAGCCCCCAAAGCATGCCTGCCATTCCCATCCCAAGATTGGTGGTTAAAAAGCACCAGCTGTATAAGGTCACATACTTTTGGTCAACCTAATAAGTAATGTCACTAGAGGAGTATCATTAGTTTGGAGATTTCCAGAGCTGTTGCTTCTGCCCAGCATATCTCAACTGAAATATCCTTACTACTGCTGTCAAATGGATATAAACCCACTTGTTTTGGTTGCTCCCTGTTCAAGCTGCTGCCTGTGCTCGTCAGTCCAACCTGCGGCAATACTGTAACACCACCAGTCCTGGAAATGGCCATGTCACCAAAAAAAAGGGGGCTGAGTAATAGGCTCAAGCCTGGACCCTCACTATCCTCACTGTTAGATGTTACTTGAAGCCCTGGCTGTTTTGGGTCACTCCAGCTGGCTCCTTCCAGGCCAAAACTGCTCTGGAAGCGACCAGACTTAAGCAGTGTGGACGTGAGCCAGCTTGTGCAAACTGACCTTCTCTTCAGCAGTGTAGACATGGACAGTTTCTACTATCGGATGTGCACAATACCATTTACCTGAAGTATGAATACCCAAGACTTCAAATTGTATCGATTATTTTGCCATGGCTTTTTCTTTTTCCCATTTGCAAGTCTCCAATGATTTTAGAGGTGGATTCCAGCAATGCAAATATATATGTTTTCAGGTTTCTATTCACCAGTTATCAGTGATGACAACTTCACTTCACTGGAGCCATCCTGGAATTTGAAATTGCTGAGTATGCATAACAGTCTGATTTTGCAATAGTGGATTTGGTTTTTTTTCTTTACAGTATATTCACCAGCCATTTAGGCAGGGAATTATGGGGATAAGAGATTACATGATTAAACCTAATCTTTATTGGAAAGTACTTAAATACATGCTCAGTAAACCATGGTCTACTCTGAGATATTACTCAGCCAGCTGCCCTATCTATGGCAAAAATTGATTTGATATGCATGAGCTCCTCTTTTGCAGGAGCACCTTCTGATAAAGGCTAATAGTCAAGCATGAACACATAAGTTTGTGGGATTTTTTTCCTCTGAAAATGTAAACGACTAAAGGCCTTTTTTTTCTAGAGAGTTATTTTTTCTAACAACTAACATGAGCCTGTTTTTCATAATGTAGGCTTGCATATACTGCAGGGCTTCAGATCAACAATACTGCTCTTCAGCTGAAGCCAATTCAATATATTTTGCATCTTCTCTTGTGGGTTGTTCACTGAAAATTACTTTCATTTTAATACATTTTTTCTGCACCATTTTGGAGATCATCTTTCTAATGTCCAACTCCTATCTGCTTCAGGAGTTCTTCCCAAAATTGGTAATAAGGGTTAAATTTATGCCACTGCCAAATGTAGTAATTTTCCAGTGTCTTACCTTGAATCTGCTCTGGCAGGCTCTATGCACATCTCCTCTGAGACCAGACTGGTTATTAAATTCCAGTCATTAGGAAACAATTTTAGGCTCAGGGCAATTTTTTCTACTAAACCTTTGTCAAATCCATAAGACTTTGTCTACGACCAGCAGCTCTCTTACAGGTCTATATTCAGTTCATGAATCATGCATTTTAACAACAAAAAATTCTTGATCTGTGGAAAAGTGAGGATTTCCCAAGCCCTTTTGGTAATTGGTTATTGGTCAGTATTAGCTTAGATTGGTTTCCCAGGAATGGAGGCATGAGGTATTTGCACCCACAATCTAAAGTATTACAGCGAACTATTCAGTCTTTATCACCTGGAATTCCAAAGATATTTCCAGGCTTCACAGAGTAGAACAAGAGGATTGAAAGAAACAGCATTTCATTTATGAAAATCATAAATGAAATAAGATCTTCTAATTCTTTCAGCTTCCCAAACTCTATAATAAGATTAAACATTATTTTCCCTGTGTTGCTCTCCCCTCAAAGAAACTATATGTGTGGAGGATACAGGTGTCAACATGGATCAGCATTATGATCTACCAGTATGCCCGAAAAGCAAATAACATAACATAACATATAACAGGACTCAGTTCAGCTTTGACCCAGCATCCCTCTTTTTTCCAGAACACTTCTGGTTGTGGCTTTCTAACTTTTCTAGGTCCTACTGCTTGTGAGGATATCACAGATGTGCTTCTCTCTGAAACACAACTCAAACGGCAATGTAAGGAAAGAGTATCTTCCAGGGATGGAAAAAGCATAAATGTACTGTTTTTTCTAAGGCAATCTGCTGATGCATTAGGCTCATAACACCTGGCATAAATTTGCTCGAAATCATCATTCCCTTCTTCTTTTTCTTACCTAAGCTAATAACTGTGCATGCTCTGCCAAAACTTAGGGTAAGGGGCATTTACCCAAATGCATGAATTGGAGATTGGTTGGTCATCATCTCTTCTTATGCCGCTGGAGACCATAATCATGCTCATCTGCTGAGATGCCGTTTTGGTACCAGAGACCTGTCTTGCCTTCAGCTGCCACTAGAGAAAGGTACGAGTTTCCTACAGGATCGGTGTCATATCTACCACAGGCACATTGAGGAATGTCTCAGATACCCTATGACATTAAAAATGCTGCTAAATGCCTATGTTTTGGCAGGTTTATTAATCCTGGAGATTGTTTTTCCAACCTACTCTCTGCTTCCTTCATTTTTAGCAATGCAGCTTCTTGATGACGAAAAGGAATTCCCGTATTTTCCGCTAGTAAAAGAAGTATGTTTTCCTTAGTACCATTACAAGATGAGTGTCTTCCAAAGTGCTGATCATCTATCCAGTTAGTTCAATACTCCTTTAAAATGTGCTCTCTGAAGTAAATTCTGCTCTTTAGAGACGTCTCTCCAAGTTTAGCTTTTGCACACTGATGTAGCTACGCTTCTTTAATGGCAATAGGTGCAGTGCTTAACTCTTTTGCTATCAATATCCAAGCCTGTGCTTTTCTAACAAAGAAAACAACTGTTTCTGGCAATATAATGATGTGTGTGCCATGTCCAACTTCATAAATGTCCTGTTTACTTCCAGTTCAATAGCATATTTATCTCGTAATGAACTGCTGCTCATTGCTCTTATGAGGGTTCATCTGAGCAAAACACATTGTTGACTCTTGCCAACTTTTGCAAAGCAATATAATCCATCCTCCTTCTCACATCTTTCCTTTTGTGACACCCAGTGTGTTGGCTTCTGTTAACTAACTCTGTGCTTCTGGAAGTCCACATGTTTTTTGCTGCAGTCAGAGTTGTGATGCCATACACTTAGCTCTTTTCTCTTACAGTGTTGAGGTTCTCAATCAGGATATAATTGCTCACCCATTATGCTGAGCCTGGATTTGACCTCTTCTTTAGTTTTTCAAATCCTTACATCTTTCCTTTTGGGACTCTAAGCAACATTCCTGAGTTTTGTTTACCCTCCTGATCACAAGAGCTGTGTTGGGATGTGACTGGGGCACGTTCAGTTCCTCCTCCACTGTTTCCTGGTACAGGACAGCTAAGCAGGCTTGCAATGCTCTTGGAAGAGCTCCAACTGAATGACAGTGAGAAAACAAACACAGGGTGTAATAGAGACTATAGAGTCAGCACGTGTTTATGGTGCACAGTGAGGATCAGCAGCATGGGGTGCACAGGAGACTACACATGTCTCAATGCACATGTAACCAACATGATCGCTCATCGGAGACTCAACTCCTAAGCAATGCCAAATGGCTCTTTACTCACAGAGTTTCCTCAACCTTTTGTATCTCTGATTAAAACCACTATTGATATTTCATGCTTATGGCATAGAGAGAATTCCTCATTCTTCTTTACTTCAGTTCTATAGGCTTTTTGCCTGAGGCAGCAAAAACTATCAAATATATCAAGGATTTCAAACCAGTGACTGTAAGAAAAGAAGTTGTCCTTTGCTGGCATTCGCTGCTTGCAAAACTAGAGTGGTGTTGCTTTCATGGTCCTTCACCTTCCTGGAGAATTTCAGCTCTGGTGAGGTTGGCTTTGAAGTGTTTCACTCTCCGCCTCTGTGTATTTTCTGTGTTCTTTTTAACCCCTCCTCTGAATCGTGCTCAGTGATCCCTTAGTGCTGACAGTGCTTGCGAGAGGTCTTCTTTAGATTATGTCTGGTTTCAGCTAGCTGGGAATGACCAAAGAAATCTGATGTCACCTCCCATGACCCAGAGACTGTGTCTTACTGACATGAACACAGAGGCATTCACTGGTAATCTCAGACAAAACTAATCTAAAAGAGGTTTGTCATAAGACTTGCTTCACATATATCCTACCTGATTTTGAGTTTGATTTCAAACCTGTCTTTCTAACAAAATGCAGCAAATGTTATTACAAACAAAGGAAAGTAATTATGATGAAAGATATTGGGGAGTATTTTTGAGTGCCTTCAGAGGCATAAATATGCATTTTAGTTTCTGTGCTATATCAAAATAAATAAAATATACCAATTCAGAAATACATTGGCAGAAAATCTTTATGCTGTTTAATTTTAACAGGATGCTACGTATTAGACTTGGCCTCATGATTCACAGGAAAAAAATGTGTATTTAAAGAACAGAAATAATTGTTCTACCTCAGTAGGTCCAGCTTTCCTACATTTAAAGGAGACTCACTGTTTAAAGACATTCCCAAATGCAATTGTTCTAACATTTAATCCCCCCAATGACAACAGAACAAAATTTTTATGAAGTTCCTTTCTTAATATTTCTCAGTTTTCTTTCTCTGAATTCTTGGTGAGCTAATACTTATATCTCCTTTATACACTCACAGGTCTTAAATACAGTGAACTCTTACTTCTGTCTTTAGGTTTATATCTTTGGGATTTCAGAAGCCTGCGAATCTTTGTATTATTCTGTGAGTCTGCTCAGAATATATTTATACATACATTATGCTTATGTATATATAAAGTTATCTCTATATAACAGCTCAGCAAAAATATGGTCATATTCAGTGGATGCAGGGATGTGTATTTATTTGTATAGGAAAAATGATACATCCTCAGTTCTCCCTCTAAAGTATTAATCCTCTTTCTGAGCCACTACCCTGAAGAATTACGTCCCTGAAAATAGAGTTACAGGGCAACCACACAAAAAAAAAAAAAAGGAGCTGTAGTTTGGAAAAGTACTCTACATAATACTTGTAAAGCTCACTACCACGAACATGCCCTTCACTGAATCTCATGACAGTAATAAGAATGAATAGTACCCTTTAATGCCTTTACCATCTAGACACATTTCACAAGAGTATAATATGTGGGGTTGTTTTCACAAAACTTTCCCTTATTCACTCTGCCTGCACAAAATAGCTCAAGTTTCTTACAGCTGTCAGCCTCTCCCCATATGAGCACTAAACACTGCCCTCGCCCGGACCGTCAGTCCCCTCGCTCTGCTAACACCTTCATTCATGAGAGACACTTTCTCATGGCTTATGTGGACATTTTGGAAAAACTGAACATGGGCAAGGTGGGGGATGGAGATGAAGAGACTAAGGGAATGTCTCATGAGAACGTCTGCTGGAAACGCTGTTCCTTCAGGTGATATGGGAGGACTGGAGAAAATTCTGCTATGTCACCAGACCGCTGCATCCTCCATTACTCTTGATGGGTAGGCAAATTATGCCTAACCCTTTTAAAAAAAACTTTATGGGTGAAATTAACTCTGCGGTATTAAGTGCTGGCATCAAAGAGCAATGTGTAATCAAATGTTTGACCCTAGTGAGCTCACTGGAAAAAAAAATGGGTGCCAATTTCATCTTACTAGCTCTTGAGATTCATGACTGCAGGGTGTCTGTCACAATCGTAGCTAAATTTGAAAAATGATAGATCAGATTTATGACAAGATATGGATTGTTCAGGCATTATGTTTTAGCATGAGTACCTATCAGACTGGACAGAAATTCAAAATCTCCTTTACATTGCAACACTTGGCTAGAGAAATAGCAAATATAAATCACTTTTAAAGATGAGATATCTGGTGTGATTAACATCTTCCTGATCAGCAAGCCCTAAATCACTCTGACCACGATAATGAATGATCCCATTTTACACAAATATACACACACAGCCATTGCACACAGAAGACAGAGCTAAGGTTGCCATGGGAACTTTATGTCCAGATTTTTTTGGTTTTGTATAATTAAAATAACACAAACCTAATGTTTCAAAAATTTAGTTTTACCTTGTAATTAATTGTGTTCACATTTTCTTTAGACAGGAACTCAGTTTATCTGATAGGTACAGCCCAACGCAATAACTTTATTCGACATGTCCAAAGCTTGGTTTTCTAAGCAGGGGATATTTTAAACTGAAGTCACTGTGTGGGAATGACTACATTATAGTATAGAAATAGCTGCATCAGTGTTAAACCAGGTGGTTCAGCCACTTCTTAGGTAACCTCCACAGCAGCAATGAACTTACCACAAGCTCTGCAACTGCACTGTATGCTGTGCCAGTTTTTGGCATAGGCTGACACTGAGGGATGGGAAGAAGCAGAAGAATTCTGGGACCTGATACCAGTCCTCCACCAGCAGCCCTTGCCCCACGTGCATTTAATCCACCATGAGGAGCACCAGTAGTCCCCAGCCTCGCTTGCTAGGGTTGCCCCCCACTCACTCTTTCTTGGTTCATCCTTTTTCTTCTCCTATGCTCTTTCAGGCCAAGTTCCAACTTTGTCCGGATGTTCAGAAAACTTGAGTTAGCTCTGAGCACAGGAATACACTCAGGCTCCTACTCTAAACTTAGGATCTGGGTTTTCAGAAAATGTGACCTACAAACCTCATTGATGTTAACAATTGAAAGTATGCAGCAAATAGCCTTCCTCAACAAGTCTTCCCTCCAGATGAAGGTTTTTGTGTTTTACAGAAGTTGCATGAAGATACCAGAAAAGAAAAATGGTCATTGGAGTCATCTGTCTTTTCAGTGAAGGGAAACTTAATCTTTTGTGCTATCAGTCTCTGGAGCAGGGCATACTATTAAAAAAAGCAACACACTTTCCTCCATGTTTAAACATGTTGCTTCCTCTAGAGACTTGGACCTTGCCATAGGTTGTATGCAAAATAGAGTGTACGGGCACTGTGCAAGGATTATTGATATAATTGCAGTAACAGGGCTGCTACTGACCTCAAGAACATTAGCTTCATAGCCTGCAGTTGATATACATGTAGAGATGCTGCTGTCAGTCCTGCAGACATGGAAAATGTGCTTTCTGAGGAGCCAGCTCATGTCTTTAAGGGAAAGGAACCGAGGAAAAGCAAGTCTCTGGCACTGTAATGAAATGAGACCATACCATATAGATCTGTATGGAGGAAGGAGTTTAGTTAAAACATTCAGTATAAGTCTCCTCCCTAAAGGAATACCACTTAATACATGTTAAAATATAATTGTATAATTGGAACTCAAGTGTTTGGGTTATGTAAAAGGTGCTGTAGGCGTATCAGCTTAGACAGAGGTAATTAGATCTTGTGTATTAACATTTTTCCCTTAAAGGGATAATCAGCAATATTTTTAGTAGTGGGGATGCTTAAGCTTAAGAACTTGGGGAAAAAAAGGTGCTGTTTGGACCTCCGCGTTTAGCTCTGAGTTTGCTTTGTTCCTACCTCTGTCACTGGCTGGACTGTAAGAATATTTTTGCAGTAGATTGCCTGCTTAATGCAATCCCAGCTGGATGCCCACGTAATGGCATCACTGCGACTGCTTTTGGTGAAATCAGCATAAAACTGAATCGCCTGCAAGCCATAATCATGGTGCTGAAAATAGGACTAGATAGTAGCATTAAAGAATACAATACTTGGCATGTATATATAGTAATGGGTCACACACTGAAGCCACAAAAAAAGTCTGTGGCAGGGCCAGGAATAGAAGAAATCAGACCTTTAATGTCTCTTTGAGGCAATTTTATACAGAAAAGAGCAAACAGCCACACATCACTGCTTAGCTCAGTCAGTTTGCAGGATACAATAAAAACAAACATGATTTTACTCACAGTAACTCAAATGACAATCAATGGCTCTACAACTTTTGAGTATCCAACTGAAATCCTTGGAAAATCAAGTGGATGTACGGGAGGATAGGTTGCTACTTCATCATAGGATAAGGTAGGAGGATGTCATTGACTTGGGTTTTCAAATACATTGCAAATCTTTCTAAAGAAGATGACCGACTTATTTTGAAAATGGTACACTGCATCTCTAGAAAGCCGAACAGCAGAGCACAAATTAAAGCTGTTGTCAGGTTTTTTTTTTTTTCTTTTTTTTAAGATAAAAGAAGAGATGTACAGTTCCTCAAGGCAGGAAAACAAAGCAAAGACAAACAAAACACCCACATACAAGATCTACACCAGGTATTTTCTAATTTCGTTACTGTTATCCATGCTCGTCTTTTCAAAGACAAGAAAAACATCCCACAGAAGAAATTCCAGGAGGAAAACCCAGACCTTAAGCTCCTCATTGAGAAGTTTGTACTAAACTTTGGAATCCAACAAAAATCTCAACTGAAATCAAGAGAAGATTAATCCAAACTAGAAATATTTCCTCAATTTCATATTTCTTCCTTCATGCAATATCCACTTAAGACCTCCCTATACGAGACTTTCTGAGGAGTTTGAGAACAATTCTTAGATCTTGTTTCTAGGTAAGTCAAGGCCTCTCTTGGTAAGTAAAGGGAAAAAACCTACTTTTTGTCTTTGTTCCTAAAGTCTCAAAAGATCAGGACTTGTGGATTGAAGGATCTGGGTGGTCTAAACAGAGCGCTCTGTTCAATGTTCACCTGCACTGACATGAGAGGTGAGAAGAAGCAAGGAATGGTCACTAAGACCCACATGACAAGCTCTCATCTTCCCTTACTTTGACCCACACCATGTATGTGACAAAGAGATGCACAGCCTTTTTCCAGAGACATTCCCAGCACAAATATCAAGAAACTCAATTGAATTTTGCTCTAAGGTTAGTGACTGTAAGTTCTTAACACACTTAATAAAGGATTTTTTAAAAGGCAGATATTCAGACTAAAAAAATACAGCAACAATTACAGAGCTCCTTAAAAAATTCAGAACCTTTTTCACTTGTCATTTTTTCAAGGTGCATTTGCTCTTAGATGTGCTTTCTGTTGTGGGAGTGCACCTGAAACTGGTCTTTGCAGACAGCAGCCGAGCACAACGGTGCATTTGGGAGTGGGGAATTGCAGCAAGTCAACATGTCTCTAAGCAGTCTGCACTCTCCTTAGGGGTCAAGCTGGAGCTCAGTGGCAAGCTGCTAAATGGCTGTTTGTATCAACTCTGCGGGCAAGGCCAATAGGTTATCTACAGCCAAAGAAGCAATGAAAACAGATGTGGTTGGTAGCAAACACAGCCAGAAGGTCACCATCACCTGACGACTGTTTTTTTCTGACCAAAAAGCTGCCAAGTCCTTAGGTATGTCTGCTCATATTTATGGCATTTAATGTTTAGTGACAACATGTTGAAAAAAATAAAGTGCTTTGCTCTTATTTTGGGATCTCACCTGCTAACCTGTACATATGATAGATGCCTACAAGGTCTTGCTCTTTTGGCAATGGTACTGTAACTTTAAACATAATTATATAGGCATGTGTCGGATGTAGAATTGTTTTGCTCGCACACCATAGGCTCAAGAACATTATTAAAAAGGGGAGAAATTAACTTCATTTTCAAAGTTTCACACACAGAAAATGTAATTTGCAGAGTAACAAGTTCAAAAACTATTCAGATCTTCCTGGTTTTCAGCACCTTCTCTTTTGTTCTGCTACAGCTTCATTATTTTCTTATTCTTCACAGTACTCGCTAGTCTTACTGGATGAAAAGAAACCATTCCGTATTAGTCACACCAGGAAAGTGAAATTTGCGTTGCAGTTGGTGAATGAAGATAATCAGAATTTTTATTCACCTGCAGAAAATAACAATATAATAGCTAAGGAATACCAGAAAAATGCTGTGTTTACTCTAATTTATCACTTTTGCATGCCTTGACTTGTACCCAAAAAGTCCAACTAAAATCCAACAGATACCAATGGACCACAGGTAGTGGTGTACTCTATACTCATTTGATGCTTTGTGGAGCTTTTGTCAAGCTAATTAAGCATGGCAGGAAAAGCAAGAGAAGACAATCTTCTGGGGCCTTGCACCCTCGAAAAAGGCAGCAATATTTTCAGACCAAATAACCAAATTTCTTTAGGTACCAATTCTGACTGAGGTCTGAGAAAATTTTGCACATAAGTGTCCCAATAAAGAGCCCTAATCCTAATTTCTGAAGCTAAATTACATGAAAGGGTAGATGTTTTATTAAGTGCTGTGCTTTGGTTTTTACATTAATAATTTACATGGCTTAGCCAAATCTGGAATTACCAATAATGGAGGTATTTCACTATGATATGCTTTATCAGTCTTACTTTGGTTTCTGCATCAGCTTCTCACCATCTAACTAGGGGAATAAATTATGTAGAAAATTCAAAGCGGAATCTGTTCGCTTCCCTTTCTTGGATTATTTTAATTTTAGTTGCTCTTAAGTCAAGGACTTAAAACCTTCTTAAGAAAGAAATGCTTTAAATACATTGGCAGGATTTAACTTCTTAGAGTTTTTTCAAATTATGTTATTATTTACTGCACCATTCAAAGTCCTGTTTGACTTCCTACTCTTGCATAAGAAATTTCAGGGACGTGTCAATGTGCATTTTCTATATAAGGCAAATAGACCTCTGTATCACAAACGTTTTTGACACTTTCAAATGCAGATTTACAGCCTTAAACAGACATTCCACTTCTCCCACCCACCATCTCATCCAAGGCCTACAAGCACCAAATTTTCAGAATTTAAGAGTGGGCGTAATGCTAATGTACCAGGTAAGTAAGTGCAGAGTTTAGTGACCTCTTTGTGCGTATTTACATATATATGAGAGCGTATGGACACGTTTCCCTATTACGTTTGCCATTTACTGTAGAAATGCCCTGTTAACTTCACCTGGGGTCTAACAGTGAATTTTAAGTGGGAGCCAGCAATGGCAAAGAAAGCAAATATGCACACTTGAGAAGTAAAGCAAAGCAAAGTGAGATAAACCATAGGGCTGAATAAAGGATTCCCACTGCATCACCAGATCCTCAGAAGGTGCTTAACTGCCATCAAAAGCCAAGGGGGCTGGTACCTAAGTATCTGCAGGATCTCAGCCTTAGAGTCTCACAAACTCTGCCTGAACTTTTTTACTGATCGAGAAACTGGAGCACAAAAGGTGAAATCCCACCCCTGTAACGGCAGCCCCTGCCACCCTAGCCCCTGGCAACACTCCCAGTTTTATCAAAAGGGGCTAAATCGACGCTCTCCACATCTTCTATTGCATCAATGGAAGAACAGAGAGTAACGCTCAGAACATTTAACATCTTTTCCCTTGTTTTAAACACTGGATTATGATTCCCAAATCTCCTTCTGTTTTAGCTGAAGAGATATTTCATCTGGCACTGCTTAAAACCCGAACCGTTTCTTCTGCAAAGTGAGGTGTACGGCTGCATGCTAAATCACCTCTCATTTGTCCTGCTTTCAGTAAAATTTGAATGAGGTGATTTATAGAGGTTCTTTCCAATCAACATTTCTATGATTCTGTGATTACTTTGTACACATTCTCATAATGTGAGCTGACCTGTTCCTATCTAGGCTCCTTTCTTTTATGAATAAAATGAAGGCAGTAGAAGGAAAAAACATCAGACTACAGAACAACTAATTCTTCTTTAATAACAGAAACTTTATTGACTCGTGGAGCTCTACACTGTCCCTCCTGGTGAATACAGATAGGCAAGAAATAGCTGGTGTTTGCCTGCAGAATGTGGATTAGTTTGAGAGCAGCTCCATTTCTCTGGCTCAGTACACTGCACATTTTTATTCCAATTACACGTGAAAGTAGCAGTTGCTAATGCTCTCTGAAAAGGTGCCGCAATCCAGCGCCAGTAAGAGATTTATACATTGGATCTGCACAGATTAGGCAGTTGCAGACAGCAAATTAAACCTCTGTTTTAGGAAGCCAGCTCCAGCACAAGAACCGACAGGCTGAGGTTCAACTCCCAGCTCTGTGAGGGAGACTATGTTCCTCTGCTCCTGACCTGAGGAAGCAAGCATGAAGCTCAGCGGCCCTACAACAATAACACTTTTAACACAAAAGCTCCTTCTTCATAACCAGATCTTGCAATCCTCTGAAGATTTGTCTCATGAAGTCTTGCTTCCCTCTGTCTCTGCTAGCTTCCAACATCTTTAAAGGCTATGAACTTAAGATATTGGAAGGGCATGCCCTTAATGCTGGAAAATTAAAGAACTGCATGCCTGGAACTCACATGGGGGTTGATGCATATAGTAAAGAGTGCAAAACACCAGGGCTTTAAGGGGGAGGTGAACAGGCTCGTCTGTAATACCTAGATACACACAAAATTAGATCCACAAGCGCATTTTCTAGGTCATCTTCTTCTCCCTCCTCTCTTCTCCCCCTCCTCCCCTGAGTTTTCTTAATTGTTCTGGAAATGAATACATGTTTCCAAATGTATCGCTAAACTTTGTCTTACAAAAACATATTGTCCTGGTTAATTTATATCCCAAACTATTGTGTTTGGAATATTAATCTTCAGTTAACTTTGCAAAAGTGTACTATGCTTTCCTATCCTATCAAGCATTTAGCTCCTACCCAGCTAATTTATTATCTTTCTTAAGCCAAGGACCAGAAATCCAAGTGCAAACACTAACACAGGTAAGGGAATGTAATGAGTAGGAAAGGTAGGAATTTTATTTATTTTATAGGTATGGTGCAAAACAATTACTAACAGGACTGAAAAGACCTTCAGTCACAGCTCTGCAGATTCTTGTGTCCTGGATTTGATGGGACTTTGTAGTGCTTTGCTTAATTCATTGTAGACTGCAGAATTTGGGATTTGATGTGCAGTTTAAGAGAGCCATATGGCCCTCTGAACTGGGCTGAATGTCCCTCCTAACAATCAGCCTAACCAGAATTCCTGAACAGTTGCAAAATTTGTGTGATGCAGTTACAGATTTGCCTCCCTGCAACAGGTTTATGTTCATCTGCTTGTGTGCTTCCTGCTTCATGCATCATCCTGTGACTATTTTTAAACAATCTCTGCAAAATAAAAACTCAAATAACCAGACCTCTGGAAAGTGTTTCTCCCCTACAGCAACTTTATATAATAAATTAGATGATAGTAGCACTACTGGGACGGGTGGAGATAAGACCCTGTCAGCACTTTCATTTCAAACCCCCTTTTCCAGGGACTTGCAATTCAACCATAACAATTTGCTACAGGCAAAAACTGGGATGTGAAAGCTCAGACCTGGAGGAAGAATTTCACAGAATCACAGAATCACTAGG
>NW_010550406.1:354-2970 GCF_000687285.1 Phaethon lepturus | reverse complement strand
CCCAAAGGGTGCAGTCCTCCAGCCGAGGCGACGCGTGTTCTCGCCATTATTTTTTAATTAGCCGTCCCCCCCCCCTTATCTATCACTGATTTTAAGAGCTCTCAAAGCAAGGAGGAGCAAAAATGCAACACTGAAATTTTTTTTTTTGCAGATTGCTGCAAGGAAAAGGGTAAGGGAGAGACATGGATAAAACCCACAATTATTCTGCAGAATTTAATTTTTTTACAATCTAATAAAAGCTCAAGACCCCGACTAAGTTACATCCCCCAGAAAGCATCCAGCACCCCATTACTATGCCTTCTGCAGAGCGTGCATTGCCTGCATCCCATCGCAAACGTTAATTCCCATCCGTAACACATCAAAAAGACAAGTGCCATGCTGAATTGTATTCTCTTCACTCCTAGTACACAACAGCAGAGCTAGCAATATATAACATGCATGACTCAGTTCTACCATCGTGCCACTACGGAACAGAAAGCCTTAAAATAAAGTAAATATCTTAAAAGGTCAATTAAAAAAAGCTTACAAAACATCAGACGCTGCTTCTTGCTAGAGCTCATTACCTAGTATGGTGGAGCTGCCTGTGTGTTTTTTTTCTTGTGCAAGTTAGTCTGTGAGTCAGCATTAACACACATGAGAACATCAGGAATACTGCCTAGTTCTGATGCAATGGAGGTTGTAAAAAAAAAAAAAAAAAAGAAGAGAGAGAAGAAATCGCGCTCCGTTTGGACAGGAGCCTGTAATTCAATTGCCTTTACTTTTCAATTACTGCATAGCCTACCCTGACCAACCTGCAGAGGGGAAGGAAACTTTGCTTACATCTCTGTCTTAAAATTAATGACTTTTACTTTTGGCTAGGGCTTATTCTCCCTGCTTTAAAAAAAAAAAAAAAAGGGCATAATAAAATTAACCCTTCAAGGGCAGCTGAGCCCTTGCAGCTATCGGGATCTCCATGTTTTTATAGAAATTTCAGCACTGGAAAACAATACTGCCAAAAAGTTCTGGCGAAGGAAGACATTTATACATTAAACTTTTAATACTCTATAAAGCAAAGCTACAATTGCATCTGAGCTCGATCCTTAATGGAAATATAAGCTTGCAGAAAAGGAAAGTTATAGACTGCAGAAATTTAACTCTGTACTTCCAGGTTTATAGAAGCAAATACTAGATTGCACAAGATGTTTTTCAAAACTGAGGCGTCTGGTCATTGAGCAAAAAACCCTGAGAAACCTAAAATCTGTGACCTGAGGTGGTCACCTCAACCTGATACCCACCTTCCCCAGGACGACGGGGACAAAGCAGAAGGGCTGCATTTTTCATACACTGCATTTATTGCTTGCACTTCAGCAAATAATTCCCTCTCTCCCGCCTTCCCGGGGGGAAAACCCCGCTGCAGACCCAGCTCCCACGCCCAGGATCCGGCGTCAAGGCAGGAAGGTACAGGAGACTCAACACCAGCTTTTCATTTCTGACTTCTCTGCTCTTGCAACAAACCCCTCACTGGTCCAAAAAATTTTGCCCAAAGCTTCAAAATGTGACTATTTCTGCAACGTGCCCTAAAACACCCCAGTCAACACCGCAGCCCAGAATATTGTATTTTATATGCATGGTATTATAATACATATAGATCATATGTGGTCAATGCACTATGTTACATATATAATACTGGGTTTTCATATAGATCATATATGGTCAAGTAAGTCTTCAGAGCCAGCACTGACATCTTACAAGTTTTGTGCTGCTTGTGCCACAGCTGAACTGCCAGCGTCCCCGGGAGAGCCCGTTGATGCACAGCCCTGGCTAAAGCACATACGTGGCTTAAATTTGGGGGTTTTAGGGAGATCCAAGCCTCACGCAGGAGAGGAAGCTCAGAGGTTGGAGGTAAGAAAGTCTCCCCGACGTCCACATGCTGCAGGCGCGTGCTGCAAACATGAGCTGATCCCACACCAACGAACACCGACCGACCCATCAAAAAACACAGGTATAGCTAATACATATGGATTAATAATCCAGTGCATCACGAGCATATTATAAATCCCAGTTTATTTTGCGGGTTGTTTTCATGAGTAGACACAAGCACTACAAAATTCCTTTTTTTTTTTTTTTTTTTTAAATACACAAGTCTAAACAGTTATTAATGCTCATTAACTGACGAGGAAACCCCGAAATATTAAAGGTCAATCGCTTCTGCAGCCTCCCTCGCACACAAGGGTCCGTCCCAAACCAGTATGAGCCTGGTGGTTTTTTTTTTCTTAAGCATGTGGGATACTTGAATACAGATGAATTGGGTTTTAAAGGAAAAAAACCCAAGCAGCAACTTCTGGGCCAAGTTCTCGTGTGCCAAACTTTTCAACTGCCACAGCACAGCTCGACAGTGTTTCAAAAGAATTTAAGCACTGTTTTGAATAGTGCTGACAGTCTTCCTCATCAAAATTTGTAATTTAAATACCTCAAATCTGAAAAGCACGCTCCCTGGGGCACGCTTCATTCTCCCTCCCCGCCGCCTACCCTCCCCGAGCCCCGTTCGGCACAAAATCCGTTGCCTTCCGTATCTGGCTGGGTTTCCCCCACCTCCCGCAGCCCCCCGGAATCCCCCGCCGCGTCCCGCCGGGCGCC
>NW_010550406.1:0-337 GCF_000687285.1 Phaethon lepturus | reverse complement strand
CCCCCGCCGCGTCCCGCAGGGACCCCCGCGCTCAGGCAGAAGTTTGATCTCCAGACCACCCGTGGACGAAATCTCTGCGCACGCTGCAGCGCCCGGAACCACCGTCGCCTCCCTCTTTTGTAACTATGCGCTAACCGGGCTGCCCAGGCTCCTGCGGCAGGAAAGGGTTAACGCGAGGAGCCCTGCTTCCCAACCTCGGCTATCCAGGAGATCAGACGTTCCTTCGAACGCCTTCGGATGTGTCAATAAAGCCCAAAATAATTCTCTGTCAGTAAGTCTGATCGGTGAGGAACGGCAAAATTAATTTCTCGGGGTCTATGCGACGCTACAGGCAGCG
>NW_010550405.1:4388-26262 GCF_000687285.1 Phaethon lepturus | reverse complement strand
GATAAAGTATGGAGAGTGGCTTGGCAAGCTCCTCCACCAGCTCTCTCAGTACTCTTGGATTTGGATTTTTTTAGTACTTGGATTTGGGATGAAAATAATGTTGATAACATACTGGTGTTTTCAGTTGTTGCTGAGCAGTCAAGGACAGTCCAGCTTCTGGTGCTGGGCTGCCAGCGAGCAGGCTGGGGGTGCACGGGGAGCCAGGAAGGGACAGAGCCAGGACAACTGACCCAAAGTGGCTAAAGGGATATTCCATACCATATGATGTCATGTTCGGTATATAAAGCTGGGGGAAGAAGAAGGAGTACCGGCGGGCAGGGGTGGGGAGGGGAGGGCACACACGTTCCAAGTTACAGTGTCTGTCTTCCCAAGTCACTGTTTTGCACAACGGAGCCCTGCTACTCTGGAGATGGCTGAACTCCTGCCTGCCCATGGGGAGTGGTGAATGGATTCCTTGTTTTGCTTTGCTTGTGTGCGCGGCTTTTGGTTTACCTATTAAACTGTCTTTATCTCAACCCAAGAGTTTTCTCACTTTTACTCATCTGATTCTCTTCCCCATCCCACCATGGTGGGGTGAGCGAGCTGCTGCGTGGTGCTCAGTTGCCAGCTGGGGTTAAACCATGACAGTCCTTTCTGGCGACCACGAAGGGACTATTTGTGTGTTTAGTGACGTTTACAATGTCACATTTTTGCTGAGCTAACCTGTAACTCAGTATCTCCCCGTTACGCTGGTATCCCAGAAAAGTTGTGTTTAAGATACAGAAAGTATGCAAGTTGCCCACATGGTCCAAGGAACCTGCAATATCACAAGGAGTTGCAGGTACACTACACTAAAAATAAGCATCTAAAAAATGAATTTAACTTGCTTTTAACAGCTACTATGTCACCTTACACTACAACTATGGCACCTTACTCTACAATATATGGAGTGAGGCAGGACTGTAGCAGCAGTGGTTGAATCTCCAACTTTTCCTGAATAACTGATAGACAAAAATCCAGAGTCTTCAGGAGTGCTAACTAGTTCAGGAAGCTTAGCTACTATGTGCTAAATAAGATCCCCAGGTAAGCTATTTTTTTGACAGACTCTGTCATTTTTACAATTTTACATAATATACAATAATGCATAGTAACATGGTCAAAATTGATGAACAGTAGCAACTCAGACACCATCTACGGGAAAACAAGCACTGAACAGAGGGACACTACAGAGGAAGCATGCTGTCTATGCTATTTTCCACATCTAGTGCACATTCAGGAAGAGATTCAAACCATCAGCAGCTTGGTCATTCTAATTGAGATGTCTTGATGGAGTGCACTGGAGTCCATCCAGTGGACAGGATGGATAGAAGATGAAGAGGAGGCTAGGAAGAGAATACAACTTAATATGGTTTGTGAATAAATAATTGTCAGATAAAAGGAATTAAAACTATTCTAACCATTGCCAGAAAAAAAGAATAAAGCTAAAGATGTATCTGTAACCAGTGGAACAACATGTGAAGATTTGGGTGTTTGGCTATAATGAGATCAGTTTAACTAGAAGAACACGGTGTAAGAACTCAAGACTGAAACATGATTCCAACTCTAAGGGTAAATCTGAGTATACATGAACTGTGTATGAAATTACAACATTTTGCCCCCACAGAACGTGGCTGTTCAATACTATTTTTTTTTTTTGCAATAAAGTATCAGCATCTAAACAATCAGGCAAAACTATTCCAGGGTATCTTACATCCTTTCAGGCAATCACACTAAATAACTTAATGGATGGGAACCAGTGAGTTGCTATGGTTTCTGTGTTAGTCAGCAGAACCAAAGTGTCTCAGCGCATAGCTACTATTTGTAGAATGTGAATTTGCAAAATTTACTATTTTATTACTCCTATATAACTTATGGCTTTCAGATTAAGGATTTTTCCACTGCAATTAGAAATGTATATTACCAAGAAAACTGAGGACAGCTCTTCTGTTTCTCAAAGACGCAGCTTTAGGGTATTTTTTACTGTTTTTTTGGATGATGGTGGTAGTGAACTCCTTTTATCTGAGACTGATCTAGTTAAAAATGTACTTGACAATGCACTTCCAAAGCAAAGTTATAGGTTCTTTACTTTGTCGCATTTTTAAAGAGAAGATGTGTTTACCTCATATAAAACAGTGTTGAGTAAATGTAACATTATATTATGAATATAAGCAAATTATGCAGGTATTTTTATCTATTCTTTTTTTTAAATTTAAGAAAATAACTAACATATTTTCATGGAGAAGGAAAGCTAACAGCTTGACTAAAGATGCTCCCCAAATTATCCAATTTTATAGAGAGAAGATTAGCCTGAATCAATTTTATGCTCTGAAAAAAACACAGAATTACGTCCTCAGTTTCTGCTAAAGCCTATGGAAATCTTTAATTACTTTTACTGGAAGTTTTCTTCAGTAATAGCAAATGAATAACAATTAAGAAGAATAAAATGGATTGGCACAGCATCATATGCCAGATAAGTTTTTCTTTAGTACCTTGCAACACTAAATATTTTTCCCAAGAATAACATAAAATAAAGCAAAAAGATTTCATCTGGTTTGCTTGGGTTTGCTTTTGAAAGAGAAAACAAAAGCTGTTATATCAATCGTTTCTTACAGTGAACTTAATATTTATCGCTCTGTGTGTGTAGAGGGTGGGAGGGAGGTGTTTCTTATTTACCATGTCTGATAAGAAAAAAAGTTGGAAAAACTCTGGAATAACGTTAGCCCAGATCTAGTAACTTGGTTCCTTAGCTTTATTCATATCTCATTGTCATTCTGAAAGATGAGAACCATACAAATTAACAAGCCTAGTTTTGATACCTAAACATTTCTGGTATATTCAGAAAGGTTTTACTCCTAGAGCTATATGTCTGCCTTTCATTTTTGTTTTAATTTCTGTTGCTTTGTTTTGTTGCGCTTGCTTTCTTTTTTGCTTTACTTCTAGTATTCCTCCATATTTCTGTAACTATGTACTTAATTAAGGCCAACAATAACATAGACGGTAAAGGTAGAACCTTAAAAAAATCTGATGTTCCTATTTCATTAACGATGAAGGAAGGAAGGAAATGTATATAATGTGGATATTGCAAGTCCAGGAAAAATATTTCATTTAAAAGACTGTGGAGATCATAAGGACAAAACAGTGGTGTAAAAATGGGTTATTAAAAGTTTGGAATGGGCAAGACTCACCTTTATAACTAATTTCAAAGAGGAAATCTCAAGTTCTCAATTGCCAGCAGGAGTTAGTAAATTATTAATATCATCTTGTCTTGGTAATGTCACAGAGACACTAGTCTTTTTAAAATACCATATTTAACACTCAAAACCTCTAATTTGCCCGTCATGATGTAAGAAGCTATGGGGTAGGTTGAGAAACAGATGTCAGTGCTGCACACGAGCATCAATACATGTAGCTAAAGTAGAAGCTGTAGCTGAGTTAGGTCGCCCAGTTATTTTGTAGTGTGAAAAGTGAGTGGAGAGTAGATGCCTCAGGAGGGAACTCAGCCATGCGTAGGCTGTGTGGCATGGTGCGTAGCCACTGTTTGACTAGCAAAAATACACAAGCGCTCCTTGTCTTGCCACAAATGATGGGTGTACTGGTGGCAAGGGCCAGGTCCTCTCTTTCTCTTTCCTATCCTGGGACTCCTCAACTCTTTTCTGAGCAATGGTGCCAATTCAACAGAAGGGGCACAGACTAACACTGACCAGAACAGCCCGGTGCAAGGGATATTTCTGAAAAGTGGGAGATAAGAAAGACACTGAAAGCAAGTGGCTCGCTGCCTGGGTGGATGCCTTATCCACTAGAAAATGTACAAAGGAAAAGAGAAAGGCAGTGGTGCTTCCTTCTGCATTTCCAGTGAATATCCTTTCGACATGCTGATGGAGGACACCTGGCAGATTAAAGCACGTATTCTCAGAAGGCAGATGAAGGAAGGCTTACTCTGAAGATGGGTACTGGATTTTAAATTTCTGCAGAGCAGGTTGGAAGAGCTTCTATTCACAGGCAAAAAGCCAAACAGCAAAAGGCGCTATTGTAGAGCTGAGCACCAGCAGAGCTGGGCAGGGATATCAAGGCTGGGAGATAGGCGCCTATGTTATGCAATTATGCCTCATTTTAGACTTTTCTGTCATTTTTTTGTTGCCACCTCTTGGTTAATACAGCTTGTTGCAGTAAATTTGCTCATGCTATAGGCCACTGAAGACAGGCTGGAAATTGAAGACAGCAAAGTTCAAACAGAAAAGATGTAAATTCTTGGTAGTAAGTCCATTTAAAAATCAGAGCAGATGACTAAAGAATATAAGAAATTCTTAATTAATAGAATTGTGTCAGTCCTTTCTGACCTTGAAATCTATGAAACTGTGAGAAATTGAAAGTACATTTTGAATTGAATTTCAACTCATCTATAATGCCATCTTATCTGAGCTGAATTTTCAACACCTGCTTCCTCGAATCAGTATCAGTCCTACTTGGTTCCCTTTACTGCACACAGATATAATGTAATTTAAATATATTTAAACAATTTCTGACTGAGAACGGTGTTTAAGTATAAAGTTAAGCATAAAACTGGAGCTATTTCTTGTTCAGACAAGGGGAACTCATACTATGAACAGTTAATGTATTTCATCTGTAACCATTGCTTGAGGCAGAAGGTGCAGACATTGATTAGTAGCTTGCAGAGGGAGCTACACAATTCTACTTCAATGCAAGAAAAATTAACATTTTTCTTTTTCAAAACATACAGTTGTTTTATCTGAATGACATTTTCAGAAACATATCTGATATAAATAGAAAAGGAAGAATCACTGGTAAAGTTGAATGACACTACTATGATAACAGCAGGAACTAATAATTTGCTTTATATGTGTATTTACATACATACATACACAGCTATATATAAGTATATATATAGATACTGATTTGCAGTGGGCCTTCACAATAACGAAGTGAAACCCAAAGAAAACAAATTTCAAAATTAATGGTCTTCCTCTGATTTCTGTTCTGTAACTGAAGAGTAGCAACGAGCTTGAGCATCTCAGTCTGGTTGAAACAGAGAAGGAGGATTTCTTGGGGTACTATTACAACACACTTATGAATATAATAAATGTTCCTAGCAAAATCAAAATAAGCTTAGAATAAAATTCAGCATTAAAAGTCAAAATGAAAATATCCTTCTCTATTTTATCTTTGTGAAGTAGTTTTGAAATACTGACATTTTTCCACAGACAAGGTTTTCTGTGCACTGCGAAATAATTGTTTTGTTCCTTTAATTCCCATGAGTTAGAGAAACAGAACTTGTTTTTTTTAGCCCCTCAACTTTTTTGCTGGGACAAAAGAATGAAAATAAGTGTAAAACCATCTCTTCCAGTATATTTTTATTTTCACTTAGTTCCTGTTATGTTTTGTCAAATATGAACATTTTATAGACAAAGTACTTCCACAGTTCCAGAAAGGAATAAGCTTGTCTCCAGCTTTTAGCTAGACTGTTCTTATATAGTTGCTCTCCCTTGTACTACAAAAGATGGGCCTTAGCTAAGTAACAAACTACATTACACATTGCTTTGCATTAAAAATTCTGACCATATTCAGAAATTCACTACATAGAGTTCCATAACAGTGTCAGTCATGGCTGAAAAATAACTTAAGATTAGATGAATGTATATCATCTATTTTTATAGTGCTGGTTTTCATCATGAGAGTTTTGTTGATTTTTTAATTCACAGACCTCAGTTCCTAAACCCAGAGGTTTATAGCACTGGCTGCTAACAACTCACTAGTAAAGAGTGTTTGTCTATTGGTTAATCCAACTTGATTTTCAGCTTTTCACTGATTAGTAATTTTCCCCATGCTCATAAGGTATTTCTACATCTTACTATCATTGACACACAATTTGACATAAAATTCTGGAATAATCATTCCAGAGTTGGAATCTCCAGGGGTGGAGAACCCAAATTAATTAGGAGGCTGTTAAGATGCATTTGGACCCTGTCTCCTGCTCTCCCCCTCTCTGTTACCATAACAAAGTCAGTTTAACTGAAAGGCCATATTGGGAGGTGGAAACAAGAGATTCCAAATGTGCTACATTTTTAAAAATTAATGATTTGTATCTCCCTATGGAAATTAGAGTATTGCTAGATTGTGACAAGCAGTTCTTCAAGAGCTAAATCCTGGAAGGACTCCAGACAGAGGTCACTGGCTTTTTGCAAACAGCAGCCTGCAAAACTGGGAGGTATTTTATAGCCTATATTGCTGAAAAATGTATCTTGGCATTTTTTTCTTATTCAAATTTCTGACCTTATTCATTCTTTTCTCTTGAAAGTTATCACATGCACATATGCAGATACATTTCTTTCCAGTGGCTTTTTCCACTAGACAAAAAAAAAAAAGGAATTATTTTTCTTGAGAGCTACATTTGAAGGCAAACAATTTTTTGTCAGCTATTAATTATTGACAAAAGAAAATTGAGTTTAGGAAGCTACAATTTCTGTTGTTTCTACTTTATCCCTCCAGAGTAGCCTTCTAAATAACTTCACTCCAAGCATTAGAAAATGCAAAGATGTAAATCGTAGCCATTGTCCAAGGGATTTGAAGAACTCTCTAGAAACATGGGCTGAGGATCATAAAACCAGGAATAAACAGCTACACTGAGAAATAAAAGAGAAATATTACCCATAAGACAGAACAGATGCCATTATCTTTTAGCCAAGACGAACCAGCTAAAAGCAACATCAATTTATTTATTCATGACAGCATTATATATTCTGGTTAAAAACAAAACAAAACTCTGAAGCACTGACAAGTTTAGGAGCTATACTTCAGCGTGTCCTAATACTCTGTATCAGCTTCTTTCTCAGAAAGGGTTGTAAGGGCTATGGAGGTGCCGCTGGCTGATCATACCTAGTCCGTGTAGCGGTGGCACTGATGCCACTATGCCCGGCTTATTCCTACAACCCTGCTTTTGCCCTCAGTCTGTGCCTTCTGCTAGAAAGTTGAGAGGACAAAGTAACAGGGACACTGCTCTAATAAAATGCGACAGGAGCAAGCTGGCAAAGGAAATGTAAAATGCCTGGGCTACTTTACTGAAGATGGGTACACGAGGAGCAAAGGACGACAGTTGTTGGTGTACGGGTACCTAAAGTTACACATTTGTCATTTTGATTTGGGTGATGCTGAGAGAGAACACCAAAGAAGTGCAACAGCAATAGCAGCGGTGTAGGATATTATTATGACTGTAGTAATAGACAAGATGGGTATTTGGAATCTTTTTTTTTTTAAACAGCTTCCTAATAGTGGAATAACTGCTGTGATTTCCTTTTTTCTTAGTCTGTATTCGAGGTGTAGATTAGTGTATAAATAAGGATGTTTTAAATTCTTTGAGTATGACTCCTATGTTTCTTCAAAACAAAACAAAAACACCCCCCAAACTCAAACGTAAATCTAAAAAGCTGCAAAGACCTTAATCAGTTTGGAAAATTTTAGCTTCCTTTCAAACTTTAATTACATACTGCTGCAGATGTGCAGGCATTAAGAGATAACAAATAATTATAACAGATTCACCTTGTATGCCAAGGTAGTTCTCTTGAGGCTTGATGGTTTATTGTTTTCTAATATCACTGTAGATCAAAGGAAAATGTTTCAAACTCTATTCCATAGCATAAGAGACATTGCATATGGAAATCAGATCATACAAGGACTGTTCCCTGCCATAAACAACTAAAGTCACATAAGAGATACATTAAGTGAGATTTCTATACATGCACACAATTGCACAGAATTTTTAGCTGAGGGCATGCTTATTGAATTACCTCCAAACTGAAGCTCTATCCACAGATTAACAATCACTCAAATCCTAAATAGCCACAAAGCATGATCACACTCATTATTCATACTGAACAAAGTAAATCAGCAACTGCCACGACAGCCCTGACCCAAGAGCATATCGTAAGGTGCCCAGACCCCAGCACAGCACTGCAAGCTGGATGTACGTTCCCTGGAAGAGAGAACAGCAGTTCCTGGCCAGCTGCAGCCACGCTGCTTCCTTCAGCACAACTGCTTAGCTGCAGCTGTGCCGTATCCACCAGCTCACCTGCTCGAGAAAGGCAAATGCTTCGGGCGGAGCACAAGCACAAGAGTGCATGAAAGATGGGAAAACAGAAGTGAGAGTGAACAGCGGGGTAGGGGCATGAGAGAGACGGGGTGGAGGCATAGGAAAAGCAGTGGTATGCAAGAGAGGAACTAACTGATATTTGAGCTGCAGACTCCAGAAAGAGAGTCAATCCTCAATTACCTACAGATTATTTAACCTCAATTCTAGATTAAATACAACGTCGGGCAGAAGCACTACAGCTAATTCAGTAAAGAGCTATCTTAGGTCAGACAGACTTAACTAATGGCACGCAGAGCGCTGCGTGAACACAGTTGTGTAATTTCTGGGGCCAGCTCAGCAGTACGGCGCCTTTCAGGAACAGCCTGAGTTAATGAGACCTGATGAGTCTCAAGTGACTGAACGCAGAACCACTTACCTGTTGCTGCATCTGCTCCCCAGCTTTATCTCATTTAAAACAGCTGCAATGAGCCTGTCTGAAATCAAGGCACCTCCAAAATACTGCAATACCACTAGCATCTGTGTATGTATATGTGTATGCGAGAGAAAGAGGTCAGAGTCAAGTCTTCATTGTTGCATATTCCATATATTTATTTTTTAAAAGCCACAACAATTGTGGATCAACTTCATGGCGCAGCCTGAGGATACCTGTACTAACTAATCTTGCATATATCTCCTATTATTCCTATTGGAATGATATTTTAAAATATTTGTTCACTATTGCAACGTCTAGGTCACTGCTTAGTCACGCTATAGCTAAGAACTTGCTGTCACCAACCCTTCCAGCTACCTGATTTTTTTATTGTTATTGTTCTTCACTACATCTTCTACCAGGAGGAAAAAAAAGTATCTGAAATGTATATATGCATATGTATACACCCATGCTTACACCTATATATGTATAGGTAATATGAAACAGTAGACAATATTTGGATAAGGAATACAACACATCACAAAGATCTTAAATAACTTTTTGCACTATTATCCACTGTGTTTGTTATCCCCCTATTGGCAACAAGCGTTTCAAACCTATTGCTCATTTCTCTTCTCCAACATTATACAAGACGGAGATTATTTTTTCAGATCCTCTGAAGTCTGTAATCTTATATTGTTACAACATCTTTCCCAAATAGAATAAAATAGTTGCAGAAATTTTTGAAGTGATAGTCTGAAAAAAAGTTTGTTCTAGCACTAATCTGTATGCTAACAGCTTCGAGGCAGGTCTCTGTGTGAAAGGCAACAATCCACCAGTGTTAGCTTTGTTATTGGTATGACACTGTTCATATCTAGCTCAATATGAATTGTGATGTGACAGCTCATGAATTTCAGCTATAATTCTTGGGAACTTGCTGAGGCAATCTCATAGGCATTAGTAGTTGTATTTGAGAACCTGCAACAGATGAATATAATTCACTTCTGAAAGAGGGCTAGAAAACTACCCAGCAAATTTTAGGTGAATTATTCTGAGCTCAGTTCTAGAACATATGATTAAACAATCTGTGAGCAAGGAAAAAAAATAATAAGTACCAGCCAACCATTTACAAAGAGTAAATAATAACCAGTCAACTGAATTTTCTTTCATTTGGAGCTGTAAGATTTACCAATAGGGGACAACAGGTAGAAGTTGCGTCTGATGCCCTTAGCAAGGCTTCTATAGTGCCCATGTGAGGTTACCACAAGCAAGCTAGGAAATTTTCATTTAAATTGAAGTTCAACTGATGGAAAAACATAATTTGAAGTTACTATATGGAAAGGCAATATCAAATGAAGCTACCTACAAAATTGCAGTGTCTCTAATATTAATTTTCATTAATTGCTGTGTTAATGGAATAGAGGGTAGATTTATTATGTTCACAACAATGCAAAACTGAACCAGCAGCAAGTGCTTGAGAAGAGGGACACAATTCAAAATAGTGTCAAAAAACCTGAGAATTCAATTCAATAAGTGCAAAGCACTAAAATAACTAGCTGAATAAACTGGACGAAGATCAGAATGGGTTGCAAATGAAAAATGGACAGATCATCAGAAGTCTAGAAACTAGGACAGAAATTTTAAAAAGCAGGATTCATTTAGTCTAGGGAAGATTGAACTGAAATAAGTATTAGCCCTCCAATATATGAGGTTATTACTCAGAGAGAGTAAACTGTTCTCAATTACCATTGTGGTGACATAATTAGTTTAAATTACAGCAGGGGATATTAAAGTTGGAGACAAACATATTTTGAACTGCAAGGATAGGATTGCAAAGCAGTGGGAAAAAAATTCTGCAAAGCTCAAAAAAAAATCTTGACTGAAAGAGAAGGTTAGACAGAAATTGTTCAGAAATTATTTAAGTTTTTTTGATCCTGCCTGAGGCAAAAATCTGGACTGCACAGCCTTTCAAATCTCCTTGAAGCCCTATTTATTATACCTATCATTCCTTTATGAAAAAAATTAACTCTATGAAAAACAGCATGGATAATAAGATAGAGACCTATGCTAATTTATAGCATAATTTTTCACAGAACTTTAAGCGTTGGTTTGCATAGAAACATGATCGTGTGCATTTCCTATAGCTAATACATTTTCAACTTTTAGATTGAGTGCTTGATAACAATGGAGAAAAACAAAAAAAGGAGACTGAGAAACAATACCTGCAGTCTGACTGGCTATAATAAGAACAACTCTTATTAAATTATTTCTTCTCCTGGATTAGCTTACTGCTGTTGAAATTGGCTTCTCTGTGTCATTGTAGTTTCTTGTAGTATCATATTTTTTTATGGAACGACAGTGCAAAATGTAAGGGCAGCACTTCTTTTTCTCTATGTTTAATTCTACTGAAAACTGCTAGCCTCAACTTCTTAGCTAAGATATAAGGAGCTTGTTTTACTTTAAATGATGTATAAGATTTCTCTGAAGTTTGGTGACAGAATGATAGTTAGGTGTGCACTGTAATATATGGATGCAAAGTATACAGGAAAGAAAGGCTACGTGAGTGTTGGGATGCTATTCGATATTAAAAAGTACTTAAAACCAAAATTAGATTAACTACCTAAACTCAATAATTAACCCAGCATTTATATTCCAGGTCTGAAGAATATGATGAGTCTGTAATCAGGACTAACATGAACTGCCTATGAAGAAGGAGATAGAGAGGCTATGATGGCGGGAGATGTGACCGTAATGCGAGGCTTCAATCATACTGCACTAGCATTGTGATCCTAAAACTGGGCTCTCAGATCCTGGCAACTGCTGGTCTATATGGCAAAAGTTGGTAAAACCACCCTGAGGAATAAAATTAACAACGTGTGTCATTTGCTTAGAAAGATCTGCTGTAGCTTTTTGTTAAAGGGAGTCCTGGGCTTCTTTAAAGAAGTCAACAAGCATGCAGAGAAGGATGATTTGAGATTTTGAAGGATGTTTTTGAGAGAGATTAGATAACTTCATGGACAACAGGCTGGCAAATAGATGATACAAGGAATAGGCAGTAATGTGTTTCCGGATATCCCCAATCCAAGAGCTATGGATGCTAGGGGTGAGGGCAGTATGAGGGGAACAGTCTGCGGAAAGCAACCAGGCTGGTATGTTCTCCTTGCCCAAGCCTGTCCTAATATCACGACCAGAGACACTTTGCTGGTCTAGACAGAACTCTGGTTTGATGCAGTTGTTGCAGGCCTATAAAATACCAGTTATGCAACCTATAACACTGAGACACCTCTGGCAAATACAGAGTGATGTGAGACCAAGAATATTTCTTAAGAGCAGTGTTGTTCTCATCCAAATTCATGCCAAATCCTATGCAAGATATTTCCTTCTTTTTCTAAGTTACAGGGAAGTATGTGGTGTTATAAATAGATCCTCTTTCAGTAGTAAACAGGAAAAGGGTTTGATTTGTTACTACGCTGGCATAATATATTATTTATGTTACTCATACATAATATTTTTTCTAGCTGCTGCTAAGTAGAGTCTCTAAACACTTGACTTTTTGTCTAAATCAAGGAACAAAAAACCATAGTAAACATGATACATGTTAAAATGCTTTCCATGTCTGCATCATATTCCAATTATTTAGTTATCACAATTTTCCACTGTAATGAGAAAGTCTGAAAAAGCTGACAAGGTTGAGGCAACACGAACAGTTCATCTGAGAATCCAACTGCATCTCCCTCTGGGGAGTTAAAGGGCATAACTTCTCTGTGGCTGAACAGATTGCTCCCAACTGGAGCAAGGGGGAAACAGAGACCACGTCCTAACTCCTTGAATCATGTTGCAGCTGCAGCCCTTCTCAGGCAGCGCAATACAAATCTGCTCCTCACCCAGGCAGTACGGCTTGGAAGATTACAACACAGATCTGATGAATCTAAATGATAATGCACAAGACAAACTTCAGGAATTACAGATTTCGTAAAAAGCATGTTTCAAACTAGTAATAAGCTTGTAACAATTAAGGAAAGGCTGAAAAATAGATAAGTCTTTTCACCTGGCCCTTGCACAGCCTGGTTTAAAATCAGCCTTCTGATATTTATTCTTCCTAAATATTCAATGCTGCATCCTTAGTGACATTTCTAAGAAGCAAAATATGACTTTCTTCCTGACCCACTCAAATAAAGAGCTCTGTACTGGGAAAGACATGCACATCCTCTTATTAACTGGCTTGTTATTCCTGTTCATCACTCCTGAACTGTGCAAAGAAACCATTATCACCAAATTACGGTCTACAAAATGCATGGAATAAAAACTAAGATGATTTGGATGGAGACAAAACAACACATTATATCCACAATGTATGTTGAGAGCTTTATTAAACAAAGTTGTAAGGAAAGTCACTTATCTTACTCCTCTCTTGGCTGTCACTTTATCTATTTCCTATGCTCCATTACCTCTGCACAAGCCCAGGAGGTGTTTGTATGTAATAGCATTTCATTCTTGATTGAATTTACACTGAGCGTTCCCCTCATATTATGCATACATGTGATTTTGCATTTTATTGCCACTTAAAAAAATCTTGTTAACCCCATGCAATACTTTGGGAAATATACCTTATGACCAAATTTTTAAAAATATATTTTTAGTTCCCACAGATGCAAAAACAGGAGACTTCTGTTCAAGAAATATTTCTGCAGTTCTTATTCCTGAAAAGGACATAATTATAATGCACTGTGCACGTTTGTTGTAATTTTGAAACTGTGCTCCAAAGTAGCCGTTGCAAGTAGATTAATGCCAAAACAGATAACAGTCTGCTCTTTGATGGCCAAATAGTTAAATGGTTTGGAAACCTGAGATAACATGCCTAACATTTCAGTAGCAAAAAACATACAATCACTTCTGTTATGATCTGCCCCAATTTTGGCTCTAAGAATAAGAATTAGAAATTATTTTGTCATTGCTCACTGAGACATGCCAGGAATTTGTATCGCAGCTGAAATATGATCAAAACAAGTGAAGTGTGGTGTTAGTTTTTTGGGTTTTTTTTTTAATAGAATCAACAGTGACTAAATAATTTGTAAAGAGATGTGAAGACAGGATGCCTGCCCTGCACGGTTTACAAACTTCTTCCCTAAGAACTCATATAGAAAATCTCCATAGCATACGGGTGACAAAAACTGATGAGTATCAAAGATAAATGAAAATACTGAAGAAAGGATGACAAGGATAATAAAAACCTCTGCATTTTGGAAATAAAATTAAATATATGATTTATTAGATGTTATAATCCTACTTTTTCAGAGAAATTGCGTATATAAAGCACAGAAATTTCAAGTGTGTTCTGAATCAATACATTTTGTTTCCTTTTTGTACAATGCTACTCCCTTCTCTCCCATAACTGCAAGAATAGGAGTGTAAATTCAACCAGATTTCTATCATGGAGATCTTAATTTTAAATTAGGGGTTTTTTTGTATCATTATTTTTAAGTGGCTTAAAAGTTTAATGCAAGCTTAGGGCTTGTATTAAGCCATACAAAATTAAGAAAGTGAAGTTTAAACATCAAGAGTTACTGTATTGAAAAAGTTGCAGTTTTTAACCTGGATCACTCTCCACTCTCCTAGATTTCCTCATCAAAACGCAAACAGGAGGACATGCACAAATACCTGCATTTGTATTTGACATGAAATAATGTCATTGAGAGAGAGCGCTGAATATCAGCAAATATTAAAAAGTATACTGTAGTATTTCAGAAACTACTTTTAACAAGGTGCTTTCCTTCAAGGTGGGCATTAGAGGGGACAGAATTATGAACATTTCCATTAAATCTTACATTTATCACTGAATTTTTCATTAAAAGTAGCTTTCCACATTGATGTGGATACTTGGCTTTAGATAAAAGTCTTTAAAAAAAAAAAGTTGTTGTCAAACATAATAGGAAAAAATGCTCTGAGAAAATGCTGTGTAGTTATTTCCATCTTCTACTATCTGAACTTACTTTACGTCAGTGCAAACCATAAAATAAGAACTACAAACTAGGTTTAATATTGAACCTTTATGCTGCTTAGCAGATATTTCTTAATTAGTTCAATAAATATCTTCCCAATTAGATTTTTTTTCCTTTTTCTCTCCCTAATCAGAATACTAGCAGACAGCAGGATGCTTGCCCAGAAACAGTATGCCATGGACAACTCTTACAGGAACTGGAATCCTTTATACTGTGTCACCTTCCTCACAGTGCATACCTCACAGGAAAAATTCAAATAAGTTTGGAAAAGAAAGGAAAAAAATACAGAGATGGATTGAAATGAAGTCAGAACGTCTCCAAGGAAAAGAATCAGTAGCAAAACATTAAAAGGAAAATATCATAATTTTCTGTTGAGTATTGTGAAAAAATGCTTGTTTTCACATTATTTTTAACAATCCATTACAATTCCTTTGATGTACAAGGAACTGAAAATAAGTCCTGCTCTTCATTCTTTTCTTTCTGAGACAGTACTAAAAAAAATAATCTGCTATTTATACACTTTTTCTGTTGGAAACTATCATTACAGTGAAAAAATCTCATTATGCAATGGCAGTAGAAGGAGAGAAAGTTGAAAATTATAACCTAAATGGCTATTTACCCATCATTCAAAACAGGCTGAAGAATCATTTATCCTATATATTGTTAAATATCATCCCTGGTCATCAATCCTACAGCAGGCTCACAATGATCATATAGCCCATGCACTTCAGAAATAGGCATGCAGTGTTACATGAAGTCAAGAGAACATATTTTCTGTGAATCCTACAGTGAAACCCCCCCAATTTTCTCATTAGAAAAAAATAAATGCTTTGTATGCTGCCCTAAGAGGTCTCCATAGGCTGTCCTGTTACTTTAATTACGATTTGTGATTTTGAGATTGTCTAATGAAAGAATTTCAAAGGAATTGGGTAATGAGCACCCAAAGAAATTAAAAGGCAGGTGCACAATTTCCTTAGATTCAACTGACAATTCTGGTTTATGCATAAATCATTCTAATGATTAGAGACATACAAAATGATTAAGTTAATTTTTAGGTTCATAATTAAACAAAATACATGAATTCTTACCTTGACAAGACACATTAGGGGAAAAATTAATAAAAAATAGAAACCAATATACAAAATGAACCAACATGACTGAATAGAAGTTTCAACATGCAAGATTTTCCTCAGTCTCACCATATTTAGCTAGAAAGTTTAAAAGAATGATACTTGTTAGACATTGTTCTCAGAAGGCAATTGATGTTTAACCTAAAAACTTCTGCAGTCTAGCAGGAAGAGAGGGGAATTTATTTACATTAAATGTGCATAAACTCATCTAGATAAAAAACAAGAGCACTTCTATCTTACAAATCTTTCTACTTCACTGAATTTTTGCACTACATCAATACGGACCTTTATACAACTATGTCTTATAGCAGGCAAACAGTCTTGCAAACTTTTCCAATTCAACAATTACACTGTTCTTCCCATCCTTTACTTTCCACCTACATTTCATCCATCTTTCCTGTCTTCTTTTAACCATAAGACCTGTGAGACAATTTCACCTACTTTTTCCCCAGCTCAGAACATTGATCTAAGTCATGACTGAAACCACTTATAAATATGCAACTTTTTCCATCCACATACACTTTATCAGTATTATAATTAAAATGCAGAAAACTCCACTAATTCTTTTCCTGTGAGCCCTCTATCTCTAAATTGACCCTATAACAACAACTGCTGTGGATTATTATTGCAGGTGTGTATAGCTCTGGAACAAGTAGTTTAGTATAGGTAAGCAGAAGTGCTATTTTTGAGTTCATAACATCAGGTCCAACATGGTACGATAGACCTTAGTCATTGCTCAGAAGGACCAGTTGGCTGTGCCCATCCCAAATTCAGCTTCCACCTGCCTCCAAAGCACTTCCTCCTGACTTGAACCAATCTGCATGAGAGATCCTCACTAGTAAATTAGTACTAAGTTTACCAATTTTTTTCTTCTGCATTAGTCAAAGAATATTCACAAAATACAAATGGCTAAGTTGATTTTATTGACTCACAGCACATTGATGCTAAGCTCTTAGAGATATAATCTAATACCCACAGATATCATTTGATTCCCTAGCATCTATATTCTTGTTCTTTATCACATGCTTTAATGACAGGTCTGGAGGAAAAAAAAAAGCCCCACCTGAAATCACAATACCAGCAAACAAGCTAATAATTTGTATGGATTCTGATGTGCTGTTATTTCTCTGCAAAACACAATCACTTTGTCCGAGCTGAATACCACATCTGAATGTCATTATAGGAATGTGCCAAATATACCAGTTTTCATCACATAAATATTATGCCATATGGGCCACATATGAAGAGGTAGAAGGATGTATAAGAACAGTTAAAAATGCTATCAGTGCTGATCACGATGCACAGTAGGAATTTAAGACACACTCCTAAGATACCACAAGGGAAAACAGGCGCATTCATATGGCCAAACATATGTCAGAAGGTTGGACATTTACCCTGAGATCTAGTCCCACACCATGTCACCTTCAAAACTGTCTGTTTGAATAAATGATTCTGTGACATACACAGTAAGACATCTCTGGTAACTCACAATAACCCAAAAGACATCATTCTTCCTCACAAACAGAGAAATGCTAAAATTCACCTTCTGTTTATTAATTTTTTCTTTTACCTTCCTTGCTTCTTGATCAAAAAAATGTAACAGATCTTTCTCTGAAGAGGAAGCTGAAATAAAACAGCGTCTTTGTGTTACCTCAGAGCCATTTTTTCCAAAATACTAAAACCTGTTTCTACTATAATTAGAAATTATCAGAAAGTGCTGATTTTATTTTTGTTCCAGAAAAACAAAGTGTCTAATTGTTCTGTGAAGACATCAAAAAGAAGCCACAAGAAATGAATATGAAAATATAGATTTACACTTTCCTACTGCTGATATTAGAACATAATATTTCTTTGGTTTTGTTTTGTGGGTTTGTTTTTTTTTTAATACAAAAATAAAATTAAACTAAAACTTCGAGTTATGGTATTCAGGGATGACAAAGGAGACAGGTAGATGAGAGCGCAAGGAATCAGGCAGATTCCCAGTGTCCCAGAGGAGTAACATCGCTGCCTTCTTCTGGGGAAAGAAGAAGGAGTGCGGGGGGGCAGGGGTGGGGAGGGCACACACGTTCCAAGTTACAGTGTTTGTCTTCCCAAGAAACCACTACGCGTGATGCAGCCCTGCTTCCCTGGAGATGGCTGAACTCCTGCCTGCCTGTGGGGAGTGGGGAATGGATTCCTTGTTTTGCTTTGCTTGCGTGTGCGGCTTTTGCTTTATCTATTAAACTGTCTTTATCTCAACCCATGGTTTTTTTCACTTTTACTCTTCTGATTCTCTTCCCCATCCCACCATGCGGGAGTGAGCGAGCAGCTGCGTGGAGCTTAGTTGCCGTCTGGGGTTAAACCACAACAATTTTATTACCTAACCTCCACTTCAATGGATTATTTTTTTAAAGGAAATCTACCCAGGATTATCATTGCACTGTAATAGTCTGGATCAAAGAGCATTTATTACAATTTTATTATGACCTATTTTTAAGATTTGACATCAGCAAAAATCTTCGTATCAGTAGTTACTAACAAACTAGCACTGCACATTTGGGAGAGTTATACCCTGCTCTTGCCTGGTTATCTAAGCACACAAAAATGAATAGTAAACATTATATATTTTTCTTGTTCAGTGGATCAGTTTAGCTCATATTTTGTCACCCTGAATGGTTTTCCTACCTTTTATCAACTATTTCTGATTCAAGGTTTTACAATAATCCCTCAAGAAAAAGATGGATAAGCATTATCTTTTCTTAAGCTGTACTTCTGTGAGCAGCATGTAACAGCAGCAACTGAGTTACTTGCATATTAGTGGCTAATAGGAAAACTTTTCTGGAGCAAATAGAGTAGACAGTTGCAATATTTGAACTGCATGAACCCCAGTGTGAATTCCATGCTTAACAATTTAGTTAGAGGATTTGACAAGTCCAGAAGCATGAAAAAGAAAGTTGGAAGCTGGCTGAGGTGACTAAACCTCTGTCTGAAACTCACATTTGGCTGCACAAAATCTTTCACATAAGCAAAAAGCACACAAACTTTAGGAGTGCCATGGTGATAAGTTAAATTGATCTTTTAGCTCAGTAAGAGCAATGGTCCACAGAAGCAGCAGAATACAGTTCTGGGAATTGATTTGTTACCTTGCTTATTGTATCAACTAGCAACAGAGACAGACGAGAGGTTTGAATAATGTGAAATGGTCCACATTTACTATAAAAACAATTTTCTTTTAATTAAGTCCTTCTTCAGCACTTGATTATGTGAAGAGCTGAATTCGCTGGTTCAATTCAGAAAAATACTTTAATGTCTTTCTTGAGAAAAACGTATAGTCTTATTGCTTTTAATTGGATTACTTTCATATTTCACGCTCAGTGTGTACTCAGCAATATTCTAGGATTTCATTGCAGTGCGTAATAACATGAAAAATTAATATTCTGTCTATTTACATTGTAAATCTGTTGCCTGCTAATATGAATGTTTGAGATTTTATTTTTTCTGGTAGTGAAGGAGGGATTGTTTTTATATCAAACAAAACAAAAACCAAACATACAACCCCCTCTCACCATACTCTAACTACTGAAAGAAAAAGAGAATCTAGAAACACTAGAATCTAGTGCTTCTTCAACATGTTGTTCATCATTAAAAAGGGGCATCTGCAGTTAGAGGTGTTAGGCAAAATCAGACATTTTGTCCTCATCTTCTGCATGCAAAATTCAGTTTAGTAGAAACAAAAGGATAATATATTGAAGAAGAGATGAGCCAAAGGGAACTCAAAGGCAAGAGAAAACAGACCAGCTTTGTTCCACAAAGGTGAAGAAGAAGGTGGGGCAAGTGAGTGAAGATCAGGCAAATTCAGAGTATGATGTTCCTCTCTTCTCAGTCCTCCATAATACCAGCTTCCCAAGACATGTAATTCTCTCTCTTGTTGCTTCTCTTTCTCCCCAGAACCACAGGAACTTACTGTTATTCATCCTAAATTTAGTGACAATGCATGCCTAGTGATGGGTCACATGAACAAATAAATGTGTATAGTGGTTAGAGAATGGAAAAAAATATTCAAGACTCCTGTGCCCCTGAAAAAAAAGTCTTTATGCATCTTACAGTGTTTTTATAAATTTTACCTTTCACGTTTAAACAGCTCTACACAGCATAAAATTTAAATATTTTGCAGGAGCTTTAGTGAGTTAGTTGTCTGACTCCTGCTTACATTTTAGTCAACTACTTATTTGAGTAGTATTTATTACTTCACATGAGTGTTATAAGACACTATATCCATGTAAATCAAGAGAGCTCTCCACAAGAGGTTCTTTAAACACAAAAAATTATTATAGTATTCTACTGGGAAGAGAGGAAAAGGAATTCCAAGAATTTGGCTTACTGCAGTAGAGCTAAGTCACTAGAAACTATTTACTTGACACATTCCACAGCTTAAAAAAGCTAGTGACATTTTTTAAACAATTCTTCCTGAAACAGGATGATAATGACACTGCTGGCTGCTCTGCCTCAAGAGGGAATTGTCCATCTGCTAGCAAATCCCTGAGTCTATATTATTATTAAACAGTGTTTATAGAAGTATCAGAGTACCCTTGGCACACTGAGAAACCAATAGGGCACATTTCAAGATGGGAGATTTTTTTAGTTAAAATTCTGGGATCATTTTCTTTTCCACATAAAAGACATGTGTTTCAAGATCAGCCTCATTAGGAAGCTCTGCTGGGATTTGATGGTTTTATTTTCTTACAGAGGAAAACTTATTTCTCTAAGAATAGCTCCATCTCCTCACACATAAAATGAGCAAATATACAATTGTTCCCCCTAGTTTTAATTTGCATTTTATGATTACAACTAGATTAGAATTTTATACATTGCATCGTTATTTAGAAACAAGTTGCTTTTATATTTCCCACAATTTCTGAACTAAACCAAAGCCACTCATAGCTTTTTTTTTTTGTTACTATTGCTAACAATGTATATTAATATGGATACAAAAATACAGTCCCCTAAAACTTGTCTAACTGTCCTAACAGATCCTCACTGCTACTTAGAACTAAATAATTTGTTCAAATTTTATCAGGACTGCTCCAGCTCTCAAAGAAAATCAGAGCTGAGGTGGGAGGGATGCAAAGGTGGCATAAAGTCATGTTTACCTTCCGTTAAAGTGTGTTTCATTGACAAGGTATGTAATACAGAACCTTGTTGTTTGAGAATAGTATTCATATATAATCACAGAATTATTTAAGTAGGAAGGGACCTTTGGAGATCATCTTGCCCAACTTACTGCTCAAATGGAGCCAAATTCATAGTCACATCAGGTCACACAGGGCCCTGTCCAGATTTGTGTTGAATACGTCCAAGAATGGAGAATCCACAACACCTCTGGACAGCCTGTTCCAATGTTTCATTATCCTCATCAAGAATATTTTTTCTCCTAATATCTCATCAGAATTCCCTTTGCTGCAGCATGTGTCTGTTGCCTCTCATCCTTTTGCTGTGCACCTTTGAGAAGTGTCTGGCTCTATGGCTGCTTACAGCCACTAGATGGGAGATGGTACAGAAGATAATGTCCCTCCTGAGCTCTCTAAGTATGCCCAGCTCTCAGCCTCTCCTCGTATATCAAGTGCTCCAGCCCCTGACCACCTTGGTGGCCCTGCAGTGGACTCCCTCCATGTCTTTCCTGCACACTGGGAAGCCCAAAACTAGACGCAGAACTCCAGATGTGGTCTGACAGATGGTGATTCGATGTTGAGGGGATGATGTTGAGGGGAATGATCACTTCCCTCAACATGCTGGCTAGGCTCTTACCAAATGCAGCCCAGCATCTAGTTAGGCTTTTTTTGCTGCCTGGACGCACGTAGAACTCATGAAGATTTAAGCATTTTTTACATTTCCTAAGGCAGCAGGATTTCCACATGGCCCACATTGTGGACAGCGCATAATTTTAAACAGTCGTTTCATACCCGTGGTATGTTTGTAGAGGGCCCAATGCAGTGGGTCTCTGAGTCGCACATACTAGTGGAATGCAAACACACAATGAAAGGCTTATTTGGATAAAAGAGTAGGTCAGGTAAGGTCCAGTATTGATGGAATAGGTTGCTCATACTTATAAGATAGGTCAGACTTAGAAATACAGAAAAATATACTTGATATTGAAAAATGCAACCCTAGTGAAAAGTGCATGCTTCTAATACTCAACATATAAATGAAAATGAGCTCCTATGCTCTTGTTCTTTCCCTG
>NW_010550405.1:1789-4357 GCF_000687285.1 Phaethon lepturus | reverse complement strand
TGAATCATGGTAATTTACCCTTTCCCAGAAGCTTATTTGGCAGGAATTGAAAAAAAAAAAAAAATTCACAATAGGCCAATAATGCAAACAAAGGAAAGTTATCTTCAGGCACAACTGTAGTATCAAGTATTTTTCATTTGGATGACGATTTACAGCCTGACTGAAAACTAATTGAAAGTTTCTCTCTTATTTCAATGACTTTAGAATCAGATCCTTAGAGGTAAAATTTTTGTTCACGTCCTACTGATTAACATGATAGAGAAATAAGGAAATGGCTGTTAATCACTCTGCAAAAGACGGTGTTTGGATGGCTTTTTTATTGTTGCAGAACACAAATATACTCTCTAACATACTGTAATGAGCTGGCCAAGTTATTTTAAAATATCATTTGTCTTTATGTGCAATAAAGTATTAAAAAATAGTCTCCTAACACATATTCTATATCCCTTGAGGTCTAATTTTCAGATTAAAAGATTTTTTTTTCTTTTTTTCCTCCCTTTTCCATTTAAAGACTCAGATTTCCAGGCCCTCTAGAGCATCCTGCTGCATTTTTGCACGCTTTAAGAATAAGCTTAAAGGCTGACAGACATTTTTTCATTTTCCTCTATTCTATGAAAAGGTTAAAATCTTTCAGCATACAAACTTTGTAGTTCTAACTTTTAAAATATATTTCAAAGTCTATTAATTTATTAGCATTTTTTATTCACTTTGAAAACTGAAACCAGCCTTCCAGTACTTCACATAAATTAGAATTAATTTTAAAAGTCTAACAGCATGACACAATATAAAATAAGAATTCTGTTAGACATCCCATGTTAAGTAGAACAACAATGACACTCTGAAATATACATAGAACAGTGATAGTACTCTCCAGTGCGAATATATCCTATGGTGAAATTCGTAGAGGTAAAGGAAATTTTGCACACCATTTAAGCCATGGAGTCATGTGTAGGGTCCTGCTATCAGAGGAGGTGCACAAAAATGCCAATGAACCCTCCAGCATACTGCAGAATCAGTTTCAGCTCCAGCCCTGCTTTGGGCGTTCACTGATCCTGGTCCAACAGCGCCCCAGGGAGCATCTGCAGCTGTGTGTTTGTATGGAAATAGAACATCCGAGAGAATATGAAGCTTTGAAAACAACCCTCAAAGCAGCATGACAGCACAGAGAGAGGGATGTGGCAAATATGCTCCTGAAGACTGATTCTGAAAGTGTGAATGTCAGCTCTCAACTTACCGACACTGTACGTGGATTCTGGACTAGTGAACTCCTCCCTTTAAGCACATCAGAATACTAAACTGGAAAACATTCAGCTCCAAGTTTAAAATCTTCTATGATTTTCTTCAACAGTACATTATGTGAAGGTGTGCTACATGGGTCTTTTTATATGTATGTCACTAGAATGAAACTTCTTCACACCTCTGTAGAACTGGAAGTACGCTATCCAAAAGGTTGAGGACTTCACCCTACCTCTAGCTTACACTTCTGATATAAACTATATGGAAAGACACAAACGTCTGTGGCTGTAACTACAAGTTTTCATTCAACATGGGCATATTTAGAGTACACTGATTCATACCCCATTATACAGAATTACAGATTTTAATTTGGCAATTACAATGGCTTCTGTAAGAACAGGATATAAATTTGGAAAGCTATATTTTTATTTGCACAAAAAAATTATGTTGGAAAACAGTTTGGACAGAAAATTTCACATTCTTCTGATCTAACACAGTATTAATTTTAAGTTTGCATACAAAAATGTGTGTATAATTATAAAGTTGTACACTAAAATGCACGGTATGTAACCATGGGAAAGGATAGCTAAAAAATCCTCAAACAAGGGGAATGTCAGTTAAGCCCACTCTTTCATCTAAAGTCTGTTACTTGCAGCTTCTAAACCAATATTTCTCCTTAACAGGTATTTTACTATCATCAACTGCACAAGATCCTCAGCTACTGAAAAATCAATTCAGTAATTAATAGTGAAAACAATCTTGTCATTCCAACTTTATTTACTTCTTTAATTGACAGAAGATCAAACCTACTTTTTTAATAATGGCAAATTAACTGAGTAGAAAAATATTACCTGAATCTTTTTGGATGACTGCTTTAGGATGACACATATCACTACCTAAAATTATGTTTTCCTCTTCTTTGCTTAAAAGTCTCAATAACTAGCTTGGCTGTAGGTCTTGTTCTACATAAATACTTTCCCAGACTAGTCCCCTCTGCTGCACCTAACATCTCAGACTCAAATTATATTCTCAGAACCAATGCATAAAAGTAGGCACTGAAAAGTGTTTGTAGTCAAATCAGTTAGTAACATTACTTATTATTATTATAATAGTTTTTTACTAAATAAAATCTATTTTCATCTACTACAACTGAAAGCTACGTTTTCAATAACATATGTTACAAAAAGTTTGGATAGACAGCACGCCTTGGCAAAATCCATGGGCAGAATTTAAAATTCAAGGAAATTAGAGTATTTGATCGCTTTGAATGGCATTGTTAATTATCTTTAAGCTTTGCACAGCTTCCATGGTTCACTGCTTTTAGTAGAAATC
>NW_010550405.1:0-1561 GCF_000687285.1 Phaethon lepturus | reverse complement strand
ACCTTCCTCAAAATACAATGATGGCAAAGCAGAATTTCTGAGTAAAGGTTTGTTGGCATCTTAAGTAAGAAGAGTTTTCCATTTTTCCTAATGTAGCAAAATGCAGTTTATCATCCTATTCCTCTGTCCACAAATTTCTCTTTTATAAAGAATCCCCTTTCAAATATAAAACATCTTTATTGTTTTGAAATAAGGACAGTGAAATGAAGCAACAGTGTAAGCTATTCTGTCATGTCCCTCAGCTACTTATATGTTGGCATATTATACATTCTCAGTATTTCCTGTGAATTTTATTTGCAGATGAAGGTTGTCTAAAGAAACAACATACGAGGCTCTTGTCAGCCTGCCTTACATTTATTTCTTTGAGGATCAAATCCTGAAAAATATCAGTCTTCAAGTAGATGCGCAAAATATAGTAATTTTCTTCTAACAAAAACATGGATGACATTAATGCTAATATTACATTTGTTTACTACAGACTTTTTTGTGTCTTTTAGTTTAATTATACAGAATTTAACAAAATATATACAATCATAGATGGCTAAAATATGTAATGCATTTGCTTGAAAGAAATATATACCACTTATTTGATGGAAAGATTAACTATAGATGCTTGAAATGAATAGCCATTATGCTATTCTTTCAGTATGCTGCTTTTACTACATAGTACATGCATCATTTAGAAGAATTTAAGTTGTATTGTTTCTTTCATTAAAGCGAAGCTGCCACTAAAACAAGGCTTTTTTAGAATAGTTGTCTTTTTCATTTTGGTCCATAATTAACCTTTGTACATGCTACTCACACAACAGTACCAATTCACTGTAATTACCTCCAAGCAAAGTTCGAGAGGGGGCTAATGATGTCTTAAACTTTTATTGGAGGCAAAATATGGCAGCATTAGTGGCTATGATCTTGTGACACAATCAGATTGAAATGAACTTAACCACAATGGCCCCAGAGACTTAGCTTCAACAACATTACAAGCTGCTGCGAAAGAAAGGGCAAATTAAGGTCACTTATTTTTACCTGGGTGATTTGGAAAATGTCCCATTACATATGTTGCTAGGATGTAGGATTTCTTTGTATTTAAAATGTCTGCTTTGACATTTCAATTTCTTATTAGAATTGTGGACCTCTGTTTTGAAAGAAAACTTAAAGGCGCAGGAGCAGGCGGTCCCCATGTGCCGTAAGAAGAGCTGGCGGGGAAAGCGACCAGCCTGGTTGAACAGAGAGATTTTGCTGGGACTCAGGGAAAAGAGGAGAGTTTATCACCTCTGGAAGAAGGGGAAGGCAACTCACGAAGATTACAAAGATCTCGTTAGGTCAAACAGAGACAAAATTAGAAAGGTAAAAGCCCAGCTAGAGCTCAGTCTGACCATGCTGATAAAGGATAACAAAAAATGCTTTTACAAATATATTAACAACAAAAAGAGAGGCAAGGAGAATCGCCATCCCTTACTGGATATGGCAGGGAACATTGTCACCAAGGACGAGGACAAGGTTGAGGTACTTAATGCCTTCTTTGCCTCAGCCTTTAATAGCCAGTCCAGGTATCCACAGG
>NW_010550404.1:5082-8804 GCF_000687285.1 Phaethon lepturus | reverse complement strand
CTCCGGCAAAGCGGGGGCGGCCGCAGCGTGCCGGACCCCGCGTGGTCCCGGGGCAGCAGAGCCAGGGCTGACGCCGCGCAGAAGAGCCCGCGGCACGCACAGATTTTTAATTTTTCATTTCTTTTTTTTTTTCCTCTCGCTTTACACCCCACGCTTGAGCCCTCAGAGAAGCACTTTGGTAGCTGGCGAGCCTCGCACCAAGCCCTCCGCTCAGAAGCCGCTGCAGAGCCGGGAGGGTCCCGCCGGGCTGGCAGCCCTCTGAAGTCGGGGATGCTGGTATGCCACGGACCGGTCCCGGGGCATGGGAACCCAAAGCAGCGTCAGCTCCAGCAGGGCAGGAGGGAGGGGTTTGTCACCGGGGGCTTGGGCAAATCCCCATAATATCTGGCTGACAGCATCAGGAAGGAATGTTGGGCCATTGTTGTTTTTTTTTTTTAAGTAGCCCAGACAGACTTGAGAGAAAAACACCCCGGTGGCTCCTTAACCCCAGATGGTTCCACGAGCCAAGGAGGACACGCAAACTGTCAGGAATCTCCTGCTTAAAAGCATCTTCTTTAATGAGACTCGAATTTAACCTGAGTGCTGCTCAAAAGCCCCTTCTTCCAGCCAGCTGCAAATCACTGCCTGACACAACTAGAGCACACCCCCAGTAGGAGATTAAGCAGACCTTCTCCTCCTTTTGTTAAAAGCTAACGACTTTCCTCATCCAAGTAATTTTCCAAATAATGGGCCCCAGACCCTAGAGCACAGTAACCTTTATAAATCAGGACTGTCCCCAACCCAGCCACCAAGTGTTCACAAAAGGAGAGTCAAGCTCAGCCCAAGCTCCTGGGACGAGCTCATGCTCCTGCCCTGGGCACGGCTGCGATCCCCAGGACCCGGGGGGGCACCCCAGGGTGCTGGGTACAGGGTTAGGCGGCAGGAGCACACGGAGCTGCTGCTGCACTAAGCCTGATGCGCCCATGAGGACATCGTCCCTTCCTTCGCGCGGCTGGGGGGCTGTTCCAGCTCCGGCTCATGCCGCCCTGAAAATGGTTTTAAATAAATTACTGCGGAAATGCACAAGTCTCGAAAGAGCAGAGGAAAGGCGGATGATCTGTACAGCTGCAGAAGAGTCCTAGCTCGTGGATGCACAGGTTGTCTTCGGCTGGTTTGAACAGGAGAGAGCTCTTGCAAAAACAGTTTAAGTTTGAAAAAGTTCAGTTTGGAGCAGAAACCCCAAGAACAGAACTTTATTTCCGAGACATCTGGCCCCTCGGCCAGAGAACAAGTCCTACCCCTTCCCCATACCCTAAAGGAGCAACAGCAGAGCTCGAGGAAACCTGTAAGGAAGTCGTCAAACCCGGTGATGAGAACAAATCTGGAAGAGCAGGTAAAAGGTAGTGCCGTAAGCCGCGGCTCGAGAACATCGCGGCGGGTAAATTGCTTTTTAACAAGCAGACAAGTTCTATCAATAGCATCTACCGTATGTTTTTATAAAGTGCAGAAATATGTTTTTAAAAGGCCAGTAAATAAAGTTCCTATCGATTTGATCTCAAGTGTAATCTGTTTTTCTGTCTGCCACCAACAGCGGTAATAAAACCGAATCATGTAACACAGCGTTTCGGCTAATGCGACTATACATCACGGCAGGGGCTGCGCGCGCGCTGGCCATCCATCATTTTCTATTGGGATTGCTTAGCTGCAGAATTTATAACTTAGCTGCAGAATTTATAAACTTGCCCCAAATTGACGCAATGTCCAATTTTCTTTTCCAATTTATTTTTGGTCGAGCAAAGCAATATTGAGGCAGGACAAGGAGGGCACATTTCCCATCCATCCAGATGTTCTCCTTCCCCGCTCCTGCTTCTTCCTTGGCTTGGCAGCGGCTCCTCTGCCAAGGTTTTCCAGAGGATGCCAACAGATACTTTAATGGCTGTTTAGTGTTTGCTCCATAGTTTGCCTCGGTTGCACCAAAGAAGTCAAAGATGGGTCTTTTGGGAAGAAAAAGTGATGTTTGATAAAGCTGGCTGGAGGTTGCACTGCCCCAGTATCTAAACTGGGTACACACCAGTATACGTAAAACCCCTCCAAACACACGTAAGATGATGTATTAAATCCTCCAGGCCAAGCCTGTCAAAGCTCAGCGTTGCAAGATGCCACCCCATTTTAGGGTCCCTCACCCACAAACACGTTGACGTCGCCTTCACCAAGGAGCATCAAGGCTGCGGCGGAGACCTTCGGCACGGGCAGCGTGAAACGCGGCGTGTTACCCGTACCTGGAACAAGGATGGGAAAAGTCCCGTTCCCCCCTGGGAAAAGTGATAAATATTTCCAGAGATAAACACTCCGCATTTGGCTTTTTTGGTGGTTGTTTTTCTTGAAGAGACAAAGTGTTCCACAGAAAGCAGACACTTCCTACACAAGTTTTCATACTCAAACCCTGAGTTTTTCTGCCACTGATTTTGACGGAAAAAGCGTAGCCAGCCCCTTAGCCAGCCCATCTCTCACCACTCCATCCACGAGACCGCCCAGCCTTGGCAGGGCTGTAGCACCCCGCTGTGCTAAGCGTCATGTATAGATGGAGAGAACTTTAGCTAAGTGAGGTTTCCTATTCTCTTGGGAATAAAAAAAACCAAAAATATCAAGTTTCCTGACCTTAGAAATCCCATCATAAACCACAAAAAACTCCATCACCTGTGCACACCTCAGCCCCAGCACGGAATGAGGCAACTCTTGTTCCCACTCACTTGAGGGTGACTTTTTCTGGGGAAAAAAGATTATTCCAAAGCAATCTTGTTCCCACTCACTTGAGGGTGACTTTTTTTGGGGAAAAAAGATTATTCCAAAGCATCCTTACAGGTTCAGGAGTAAGAAAAAGATATATTCCGATAGAGAAAGCCTGAGGCAATTCAGAGCCAGTTCTCTGCAACCTATTTAAGGCCGTCCAGCCCCTCACCCACAGTTAGACGCCTAGTTTGCATGCCGCAGAGGCTGGAAGGCTCCTGGCTGAGGCCGGAGGAGAGAATAAATGCAAACCAAGGGAAGCTGCAGGGCCCGTGTCCTCAGATGCCGCCGCCGCCACGCAAGATGTGCCGAGTTGTCTCGGGAGGAAACGGTGCCAAATCCGGAGACGAGCCATCAGCCAGCCCCGATGCCAGCGGGAGCCCTCGGCAGCAGGTTCCCCCCGGGGCCTGCCCACCCCCCGTGCCGCAGCCAGCATCCCACCCCAAAATCAAGGCGGGCGAGCGACAGGCGCAGCCGGCTCCCGAGCCCAGCCGGGGCAGGTTCACTCACCTGCTCTTGAGTTCAGGCTCACGAAGGCAAAGCCGCAGCCCCCCAGCTCAGCCCGGCAAGGGGCTGGCTCCGCTCATCCCCCAAATCCTCCCCACAGCCGGCGGCATCCTTTACTGGACGGAGCGGCATCCACCTGCACCACCACAGCCAAGTCCCTTCGCTTCTTCCCGCCCCAGTTTGCTTTCCAGCACCAAAATAAGGGAGAAAAGTAACTGCCTGCATCCCTGGGAAACCGTGAACTGCTGGAAAGCAGCGCACGGGTGATGGGTGGTTGTGCATACAGCATCCTCTGCCAGGGAGGATTATTTTTTGGAAGAATCAGACATCTTTAAGGGAAAGTTATACTTCGAGCCATGTGATCAACAGCGGGAAGAGACTTTCCAGACAGAGATGAAGCAGCCAGAAAAACTGATTCTTAGCACTGCGAGGTAAAGCCAAGACACACG
>NW_010550404.1:0-5012 GCF_000687285.1 Phaethon lepturus | reverse complement strand
CAGGGCTGGAGCTAACCATGGGGAAACTGCAGACGGCCGTTATCGGGGTGCCGGCACGGACTGCCCTGGGGATTTGGGGACAAGGCCTCCTCCACAGGCTGATGCCAGCGCACCCTCCACCCAGCTGCGGTCCCCAAACTGGGCAGGTCACAGTGGGACACTGGGCGTGCAGGATGTCACCCCAATACCCAGAGACCCACACAACACCGCACTTGTCCTCTTCCTCCTCCTCCGCCCTGCCCGGGGCATCTCCCCCCGCTCCCCCCCAGCGTGGGTGCAGCACTGGGGAGGGACCCAGCGGCCCCCAGTCCTCCCAGTGCTCCCAGTGCTCGGGAAGTTCAATGCTGCCACCTGGCGGCGGCGGGCGGGAACAGCAGCCCCGGTACGAGCGGCTCCCGCCCCCCCCGCCCCGCTACCGGTCACCCCATCACACTAACCCCGCGTTACAAACCCTCCGGCCCGGGGAGGTTAATGGCAGATTAATTAACCCGCTTTCTCCAGGCGGGCGCCCGTCACGTCCGTGGGCTGCAAACACCCAGCCCAAGCGCGTGTTTGCTTCAAAGCGTTCGCAAAAACGCACAAAAAAATTCTAAAAAAATGGCTACAACGGAGCCAAAAAAAAATTGTTTCGGTTTGCCCACAGCTCAGCCTCAAAGCAAAACCCTGGAGCAATGGGGAAGCACAGGGCAAAGCTTAGAACGTCACCCCGATTTCAGGCAGAAGTTTACCAAGCGCAACTCCAGCGGCCGACAGCGCTCGGGTGGCAGGACAGCGGTGCCAAGCTGTGCGTGACGCAGGGCGAACGGCTCCCGGGCCCTCCCCAGCACCCAAAGCACAGGCTCCCAGCCAGGGTGCCGCGGCCAGGCTGAAAGCGCAAGCACACGCGTATGCAAGCAATCCTTTCCCGGGGAATTCCCGATCTGGCTGCACCCTTAATCAACACGGAGAAGCGCGGAGGAAGGATCTGCGAGCGACGCGACTCGGGACTCACCTTCTCAGCCTGGGGGTACCGCACACGGGGGCTGCCCCACTCCCTGCTGATCCGCCGCCGGTACTGGTGGCACCTGGGGATGTACATGCAGCCCACGTCACCCAGCTCCGGGTAGATAATTTCCAAATCCCCTCTGGGGAGAAAAGGGGGAGAGAAGAGCGTGGAGGGTGAGGTGGCACCAAGCAGGGGATGGGAGCGAATGCCACTTCCCAACCAAACCTCAGCCGCCGTTGCAACGCCGGGCAGGAGATGCAGGATCCAACCTGCTGTCACCAAAGGTGCTGGGCACCTTGTGCACCAGGATCAGCACCCTCCCATGCTGCAACATAACCATGGGGTCTGCTCCCTCTTCCAAGCAGCAACAAGAGTTTAAACATTCATTATAGCTCAGCACAACACTCAGGTTGTTCCCAGTGTTTTCCATAGTCCTTAAAAATTATGGCCCATAGGGGTTAATCTAAGGCTTGAAGATGGAGAGCAGGAAAGCAAGGCCACCCCCACTCTCCCTTGGCCCCAGACAAGCTGTTTGAGCTCTGAGCCCCCTTCTCCCGCTCGCAACGTGAAAGCGGGGACAAGCCTGCTCTGCGTTTTGGGTACCGATAGTGCAGTAACAGGTCAGGTACCTCCAGCTCCGGCTTTGCGTGAAGCGCTTCCCCCTTCTGCATCATCTAACAGAGAAAGGGGCCGCTGGAGCAAGCTGTCAGGTCACTGCAGCCTATGGAAAGCAAGTCTCAAGGTCACCCTGAAGATTAGGTGCCCCGGACCTGACCCTCGCAGGAGGGGCCCTTAAATCCTGTGGCCCGAGAAGCTGCTGAGCAAACGCCCACCCCGGCACGGGGCCGGCAGAAAGGAGGCTGAGGGTTCAGAGCAAGGTGCTTTGACCCAGCAAACCGCCTGTCTGCAGCTCCAGGAGAAGCTCCCCAGGCTTCCTCCTCTTCCCATGCCCACACCTCAAGCATCAGCATCTCTGCAGGACAGTCTACGAGGTCTGTGGGATGACCTGTTCTAGCATTTTCCTTCCCAAAAGTGGCCTCCTTCCCCTCGAACTTTCAACATTCGTCATCCCTGATGCTCTAAGGTGCTTTAAAAGCCTCTGCAAAAGGGACCAAGGAACAACTTGAGGTGACCAGAGACACCGAGATCTCAGCTTGCATAAAGCAAGAGCTGCACAGCGCAGTGGGCACTGCTCTGCTTCGCCCTGGCCCAGATTCCTGGCAAAAGGAAGAAAGCGACGAATATTTATAGCCCAAGCAAATGGGATACTGGAATTAACCGTCCCAGAAGGTGACGGGCAAGGGCAGCACATGACTGGGTGCCCAGGGCTGCGGCAGCTCAGGACGGAGGCAAGAGGGAGTCCCTCACCTGCAGAACTCGCTGTCCGCGCTGCTGAGCGTCTGGAAGAAGCAGGTCCGCGAAGGCTTGTCCGGCCAGGGGGGCTGCTCCCCCCGGGCAGCGGGGCCGAGCAGGGCGGCAGCCAACCCGGCACCCAGCAGCTTCATCCTGCCCTGTGGGGACCGAGGGACAGAGAGGGTCAGTCCCACGGGCAGAGCGTGACCCCGTGCTGCCCGCCCAGCACCTGCGGCATCCCCACCACCACGCTCCAGTTCAGCCCCCCCGCCGAAACCAGCTCCAGGCAAAGCACACCCATCCTTACACGCCGCTTTTTCCCCAATTCCACCAGTTCCACATCATTAACCCCAACTGTGCCAGAAATGAACTGTGTTTGCTGCTGCTGCCCCACGCCAGGAAACACCAAGCGCCCAGCGGGCTCGCAGCAAGACCCACATCTTAGAGGACCCTCTTGCCCACCTACAAGGGCGGTGCATCGCCACCCTCCTGCACGGCACCGGGGATGTGCACATATGACGTCAGAAGCTGGGCAGCACAGCCACGATCACCGTCACGGCGATCGCTCCGACGCCACGCTCCAAGCCCCGGCAGCGCCCAGAGGGGACAGAGTCCCCGTCCCCGGGTGCTGGCCCTGCTGCTCTCCCTAGGACTCCAACACGATGGAAAAGGTGACAAATCGGTATCAGGCTTGGCCGTGGTCTGACGAAGACTGTTACGGACCGATGCACGACCGGCAGTGACACTGACCCACGTCCCCCGGCCCCAGGGACAGTCTCCGTGGGGGGAGCAGTGCAGGGGCTCACCTTGAGCCCAGCCACCCCCTCCAGAGCCGGGGCCACCCATTTCTAAGTCTGTACAAAGCACAAGCCAAGCCCTGAGGATGAGGGGAGCCAGAATACGAGGTTTATATACCCGCAGCCCTGCCAAGCCCAGCACCAGCCCTCACCTCCCCGGGCTGCACCGAGGTGCTGGCAGCAGACCGACGGAGGCGGTGGCAGGGCCACCGGAGCCGGTGCCGGGGCCACCACGGCTGGCTCTGCCGAGGCACTTACCCGCCGGGTCCCGGGGATGGGCGAGCAGCTCCCAGGCAGAGCCTGGAGGTTTGAGGTTGCCGTGGAGATTGTTTCCCTGGAAGGAAGGGAAGAAGGGACCGACAATGAAACGCAGCCCCAGGGAAGGGGCAGCTCGTCCCCTAAAGGAGCATAAAGGCAGACAACAGGTTTTCATCCCACCCATCCCACAAAAACCTGCTCCAACTGACCCACCAGCTCCGGGTCCTCCCGTGGCCCTAATTCCCCCCTGCACTGACAACTTCCCAGTTAATTAGAAAGGATGCGACCCAAACATTTATTTGCACTAGCCCGTCTTCTCCATTGCCTAATCAGTTCTGGATGAGGCATATGCAAAAAAACCCACTGTCTGTTGGGAATAGGTATTACAACACATATTGTATCATTATATAATGAAGTGCCGGCACGCAGAGCGAACACGAGTAAGTACCAGCGCCGCTGTCATTAGAGAGAAAAAGGCATCAGGCTTAACTAATTAGAAACATTAATGTATTGGGAATGATCTGGAGCTTTAGGGGCTAATGGCTCCTGTTCCCACGCTACGAGATGGGCAAACCCCATAATTAGAGCCCTGATCCTGCAAGCAGGCTCACGTGAGTAACGCTTTTCCCATCGGAGTCAGGAGCGCCGGTTGGCGTGAGTCAGGATCACCAAAACGGGGTTTACATCCTCGCACGCCATCACGAGCCGGGGGGGGATAACTCGGCGTCCCGGGGGAGCCATGGAGGGGGATGGCAGCCCCAGGCAAGGCATGCCCAAGGGCTGTTAATCCAATCTGCTGCCCGTGGAAAAGTGGATTTCTTAGGAAAGCAAGACTTCCCTTGGAAAGCTGACAGCTCGGCTGAGGGCTTGGCAAGAGGGTGGCAGGCAAAGGGACAGTGACAAAGACAGACAGAGGGACTTGGACACCAGGAGAGCTGTAGACACGGTCAAGGGGCTCTTCCTGCCAGAGTGACTCTCCAAGGCTTGCGTGGCTGCAGCCCCGGCAGCTCAGAGCTCTAGGTCTGTCCCAGGGTAGCGTCGGCGCTGGGCAGTAACCCGCTCCAGCGGAGGTTACCCCAATAAGAGCGAAAGCCAGAGTTCAGAATACCTGAACAGGGGTATTTTACCTTATTTTAAGCCTAGAGGCAGAGAGAAGCCCTTCACACAGGGGCAACGTCAACCACTTCCATCTGGAGACCTCCCGAGAGGATCACCACGAAATGGGAGCAGCAGAAAAGGGTTTGCTGACAGACAAGGTGCAGAGGGATCCTCCAGAGATGCTCGGGAAGAAAACCCCTTGGGAGCAGCAATCTCTCCTGCAGCATCCTCTGTAAGACGAACTATGGCTTTCTCTCTAAAAAGCCATTTGCAGAGTAATTACTAAGATCCGATTTCTCCTGCTCAGAGGTTGCAAAGGCAGCGGGAAGCCCGTGCAGCAAGCCCCCGGCGCCCGGGTGTAAATGCCTGGGAAAGTCGCAGGGCCGGAGGCAGGCAGCAGCTCCGGCGAGGTCAGACGGGCTCCCGATGGGCACAAAGCCACCGGATCGTTTGCTTTTCGGCCACACGCACGGGACAGGGCGACGCCAGAGCCAGCAGCCCCGCGGGCTTCGCCCCGGGCC
>NW_010550403.1:0-966 GCF_000687285.1 Phaethon lepturus | reverse complement strand
TATTTATTGCTTCAAATTAAACAGATGTCCCCCCACCCAACCCCCTCCCTCGTGGTTGGATTTAGGACAAACAGGGGAATTTCTCAGAACCAAAATCCCATGTAATTCTTTGGATTTTAGAGCCTAGATTCGTTTTTTTTCAAGGGGTAAGTAGCATCAGGCATAACTTGTATGTCTCAATCAATCCTTCATTAGACAAGAAGAGGAGGAAGAAGAAGAAAAGCAAGGAGGAGATTTTAGTCCTCGCGGAGGGAGGCCAGTCCCGTGCTGCCCTGGATATCCCTGCAGCGTTTCACTTCCCTCCCGTGCCCGGTCCCTCCCGGTTTGTTCCGTGTCGCTCCGTTACTGTGGGCACGGGGCAATTATCTGTAATTCATTGTTTGTCTGATTGGGACGGAGGGAGGGAGGAGGGGAAGAGAGAGTAGCAACTGAAAAGGTTGCAGATTTTATTCCCCCCTCCCGGAATGATAAACAGCGTGGGGAGGCTGTTTAACTTGTAATATACATCCCCCAAGGTTTCTGCTTTGCTATCTTTTTCTTTTTTTTTTCTTTCCTGTAAGTGCTAATATTTTTTTGACGATAATGATGATTTTCGTGTGCATCTGGCAAGGCGCCTTGGGAACACAGAACATTTGCAGTTCTCTTGACAGAGTTCTGAATTTGAGTTCTCTTGGACAATCAGTGCCTGTTCAACACCAGGCACCTTTGCTCTGCCCCTCTCCCAGCGCCCCTCAGGTTTTGTCTGTCTTCTTTTTTTTTTAAATTTAAATTTCTTAATGGAATTGCTTCTTTCCCTCCCTGCTGTTTTCATAGATGTTTTATTTCCCGCCTCCCCTCCCATTTCCAGATCAAACGAAAGGTTCCCTATCATCCTGGGGTGGTGGTGATGGGAGATTAAGTTATTATTAGAAAGCCAGATTTCCACAGGCAAAAAGGGAGAGAAAGGGAAAAATCTCAGGTTTTAAC
>NW_010550402.1:0-6086 GCF_000687285.1 Phaethon lepturus | reverse complement strand
GCTGCACCAGCCGCCGGCAACCGGGAATTCACCGGGGCGGGGGTCCAGGAATCCGGTTGCCTCCCCCGAGCATCCCCGGGGGCGGCGGTGGAGGACGGGGGGACTGGGGGGGGTCCTGGGAGGAAGGGTGGTCTCCCCATTTTTTTGTTTCCCCGTGGAAATACCGGCTTTCCTGGGGGATTCGGGGCAGATTGTTTTGCGAGAGCGTTAAAAAAGAGCAAAACGGGGGGAGGGGGCGGGGGGGGGAGCTGGTCCCCAAAGTCTGGGGTACCCGCCGCCCCCCCAAAAAAGAAACCACCAAGTCCCGATGGCAGAAAAAGGTGGGAAATGACGAAGCTCCTTTCCATTTTTTTCCTCCCTTTTCCTTTCAAATCTGGAGACGAATCGGGGGGAAAAAAACCCCAAACCCAAACCAACAAAACTGTGAAATTTTGCTTAAACCTTAAAAAAAAAAACCTTATTTTTTGGGGTGCTGTCCTTCTGCGAGGAGTTGGACGCGACGATCCTTACGGGTCCCTTCCAACTTGAGACATTCCATGATGGATGAAGGTTGGAAGAGGCTTCCCGGAGCTGGTCTACCCTTGGAGCTACTCAAGGCCGTGGCCGTGGGTCTGGAAGACCTTGCTTGAGCCAGATGGTTGGGCTGGATCATCTCTAGGTCTTGGCTCCAAACCTTCATCCGTCGGGGACGTGCGTGGGCTCGGTGGGACATGTCGGGGTCAGCACATCTCGTCCGTGCAGGTGACGGGACCGTGGATGGTGAGGAGGAGGAGGATGGAGGTGGCGAGAGGATGGAGATGCGCCGAAGAAGATCGGGGATGGGACAACGTGGGGCTGGGAAGCGGGTGGAGAAGGGGATGAGGGGCGGTGGGATGGGGGACCGTGCCCCAACGGGGGGTCCCATGGTGGTAGCTGCCGACGTCTGCGGGGAGGGTGGGGAGGAGTTTTCCCCGTGGGTCACCCCTGGCCACCCACAGCGGTGAGAAGCCCTACGAGTGTCCCGAGTGTGGGAAGAGCTTCGGGTGCAGCTCCCACCTCGTCACCCACCAACGTACCCACACCCACGAGCGACCCTACGGGTGTCCCGCCTGCGGGAAGCACTTCAACCAGAGGTCCAACCTTCTCATCCACCAGCGGGTCCACACCGGAGAGAGACCCTATGGGTGTCCTGAGTGTGGGAAGAGCTTCAGCTATAGGTCCGTCCTCCTGATCCACCAGAAGACCCACACCGGGGACAAGCCCTATATCTGCGCCGACTGCGGCAAGATCTTCAGGCAGAGCTCGGACCTGACCAAGCATCGCCGGATCCACACCAGCGAGAGACCCTACGGTTGCGCTGAGTGCGGGAAGACCTTCAGCCTCCGTTCCCACCTCCTCTCTCATCAGAGGACCCACAAGGGTGAGGAGCCCTACAGGGGTCCCGACTGCAGGAGGAGCTTCAACGGCAGCTCCAACCTCATCACCCACACCGGGGAGAAGCCCTACAGATGCCCCGAGTGTGGGAAGGGTTTTGGACGCCTCTTGCATCTCCACCGGCACCAGAGGACCCACACCGGTGAGAAGCTCTTCACCTGCTTGAGCAGGAAGAGCTTTGGTGAGAGCTCCTCCCTCATCCGTCACCAGCAGGTCCATTCATGAGCCTGTTTTGGGGTGGGAAGAGGAGCTCCAGCTTTCCCACCAAAGGTGGGGGAAGCAGGTGACACCTCTCCCGGCTTGGTGGTGGTGGGTGTCAGGCAGCAGCACCCCACAGGTCACCCCAAAATTGGGCAGGGAGAAGGAGCTCTGTGGGGTTTTGGGGCTGGTGTTCAACCCAAAGATGCTTGGGGCAAGTCTGATTTATTCCTTATGGTGTTTCCACCAAAAAGCCCTGAAGATCCACCAGGATGAGTGGGAGAAATAAAGTCCAGGTGGGTTTTCCAGGCTCTCTCAGCCTTTGGGGCCATCAAGTTCTCAAAGTCCTGGGTGGTGGCCATCAAGGTGAGGTGTCCCCAAGTCCTGGGTGGTGTTGGCAGGCACATGGGTTGAGATCACCCAGTTTTGGAGCTGTTGGATCTGGCTGCAGACCCCAGGGGTGCAAGGGGCCACCCCACATGCATGAAGGAATGTGCACTAGAGCTCTACGTCTTCTCCTGGGGCAGGGGCTGGTCCTTCCCTCGATGAGAGGGTCTCCACAGCCTTCATGGAAGGATGTACGTCAGCTGTATGGGGTGGCCTATGCTTTGTAAGGACCGGTGGTCTCTATCCATGAGATCAGTTGGAACACAGAAGGTCCCAAGGTGGCAGAAATCCTGTCACAGCTCTTTGTAGGGAGGGTTTGGTGGAGCCGAAACCTTGATGGAGCCGAAACCTTGATGGATCGAAACCTTGATGGAACCAAAATGTTGATGGCTCAAAACCTTGATGGCTCAAAACCTTGATGGAACCAAAATGTTGATGGAACCAAAATGTTGATGGATCAAAACCTTGATGGAGCCGAAACCTTGATGGATCGAAACCCTGATGGAGCCGAAACCCTGATGGAGCCAAAATCCTGATGGAGCCGAAACCCTGATGGAGCCGAAACCCTGATGGAGCCAAACTCTTCTCCATGATGCCGGATGAGGGGGGGATGGAGGAGATGCTTCAGGAGCACCATGGATGTCCCGTTCATATGGATGTTGGGTTGTTTGGAGGGGCCGTGGCTTGTACCTGACTTTCTAGAGCTGTAAGGAACAAAGGGATCGGCTCACCTTGCTGTCACGTGGAGAAACCCAAGACAGGAGCGACGTCTGTAGCTGCTCCCGGGCAAGACTTTTCCCCCTCAGCCGGGTTTTACCTCCCCGGCTATTTTAGGCGTCGGGTGGAGTGGTTGGGTTTGCCCTTCAGGGATCAAACCACGTGAAACCGTTGGGTTCGGGAGGACGTTGCGGACAAATCTTCGGCGTGCCAGAAATGCCTTCGCGGCTCTCGCTCTCCGCAGAGGGTGCCGGACGCGGCCACCTTCTCATTTTACGACTCTCTACGGCCATTTTCTCACCAGTTTTTTAAGCTTGGCCACTGAAACCCAGCTGATTTTTTTTTGTCGTAGAGAAAAAGAAGGATTTTTCCATATATTGACTCTTCGTTCAAAGAAGAATCGCCTCCTTTTGCTCACTGAAGACCTGCTTTCGTGCTCTGCTACCGGTTGCTCCCCCATGCCCCCCTTCATCCTCTTTTTTCCCTGGATTAAAACTTCAGATTGATTAAATTTTGTCCCATTTTTATAACTAGCCCGTAGCATGGCCACCACAATTACCTTGTAACTCTATTTCCAGCATTAAAAAAAAATTCCTACATCTTCTTTTTATGCATTTATTAAGACACTTATTCATTAAAACCTTTCCCAAATAAAAGTAGGAATATATACATACCCTACGCAGACCCCTTCCCCCCCCAAGCCCGGCAGCAATTTAATTAAGACAACGGAAATTTAATATCGATCTAAAAATAAAGACCCCACCTCATTCCCCTCCTGGCACCGTTCCCCCCACAGATGTTTCCTCAGAACCTTCTGCTCCAGCAGAGCCGAGGCCAGGAGCGAGGTCCTTGGGTTGGACCCCAAATTGGGGTTATGCCCGGGGGTCTCTGCCCCATGGCAGAGCTGTGGAGTGGGGACGGGGCTGGCACTGGCTCCTCGTCCCCGGGGTGGGCGTGAGGATGATGGCTGAGGGAGCAGCGTGCCCCGAAGTTGGGGGGCTTGGACTTGATTTAGGGTGCTCAGCCCTTCCCCAATCCATGGGGTGGGAGGGGGTCTGCTTCTCCTCCCTGATAAGTCGCCCAAGGTGCCGGTGCTGCCCACATCTCTCCAGGGAGCTGCCTGGGAAGTGGTCAAGACCCTTGGAGATGTGGTGAACCCCTTCCAAAGTGTGCTGAACCCCTGGAGATGTGCTGAACCCCTTGGAGATGTGGTGAACCCCTTCAAGACGTGCTGAACCCCTTTGAAGACATCTTGAACCCCTTGGAGACGTGCTGAACCCCTTGGAGACGTGCTGAACCCCTTGGAGATGTGCTGAACCCCTTGGAGACGTGCTGAACCCCTTGGAGATGTGCTGCAGAGCCACCCTAGTAACCATTTTGGAGGCTGAGGGCACCAACGGTCATTAACAACCTTGACCGTCTCCACGTGGGACCCCCACAACCCCCTGCCCATGGCCCAGAGAGTCTATTTAAGCCCAGACCTGGGGATTTTGGTCCCTCTGTAGGACTTCTTGGAGGAGCAGCCACCGGTGGCCACGGACCCTGCTGATCCGCCCCATGGGCTGCCGTCCTGGCTTGCCCCTCGCTGACGTGGGGGGGATGTGGCCATGGCTGGTGGTGCCCCTCGAGTCTTGGGGAGGGGGGTGGTTAATTTAAATTTCTTCTCCTTGGGGTTCACCAGCAGATGTTTGGAGCAGCCCTACAGACCCAACCCTCCCCCGTGGTCCAAGTGGAATGACCTTTTGGGGATAAAAAGGTGGTTTTGGTGCCACCACGCTCTTAGATGTCCAAGCGACCACAACCTTCAGCTGTTGAAGGCTCAACACTTCCCTCCATCCTGATACGTTTTTACTGGATTCATGGGAATCTTGCACTGGAAAATGCACATTTTTAACTGCAATTTTTAACTACAAGGAGGAGTTGCGGCTGGGCTTCAAATTGGGGCAACCCAACCGGAAACCCAACCGAAGGGAAAAGGTGGGGATAAAAAGTTGGAAAATTGGATCTTGATGTGGTTTTGAAGCCCTCCCAACACAAATGGAAGAGAAACGCCCACTTTTCAGCCCACCAAGGGAAAGGACCGCAGCGCTGCCGGGGTAACTAGGCTCTAATTTATTACTACTCATGGAAAGAAAGCGACTCCAAAAAACCAAAAAAACCAAAACCAAAACAAAAGGACGCGAGCCGCGGTGACGAGGCGAGGGCAGTCCCCGAAAGCGGACACGGAGGGGACCGTTGACAAGCAGCACAGCGACACGTCCACGCCGGTTTTGGAAGCACGGACAACACCAGAAAATATATAAATTTCACTTAAATCGCAGTTCAGTGTGGGGTTTTTTTTGTTTTTTTGGGTTTTTTTCCCCCCCAAAATATCCTCGCTGAAGCCCTTCGTGCTCTTTTCGGGGTGGCTTTTGTCCCCCGTGGCTCCATTTGGGACCCTTCACCCCATGGCACGGTCACCATGTCCTCCTAAAATAATTCAATTATTTGAACCCCCGGGGGATGTTCTTGACTTCATCCCTGTCCCTCCTCTTCCTCCCCCTTCCCTGCTTTCCATATGCATTTCCATAGGCCCTGCAGGGGGAGGGGGTTTCCTCGTGACCCCCTCCCCGGTGACCCCGTCCACCCCAACCACGCCGTAGAGGTGACCAAGCCTCCAAGCCACATCATCTCACCGCGCCCTTGATTTTGGGCTAATTTGGCCCAAATCGCCCGGAGAGCCCCACGGCAGGGCGGCATCTACAGGGGAGCGCGTCATTAGCGCGCTCGTTAACGCACAATTAGCGCAAGGGCGGGGTGAGCACCGCCAACGCCCTCGTTAACGCGCAATTAATGCATCGCCGAGGTGATTTGGAGGTGGCGGCCAAAGACCTTCCCCGTCGACTGCCGGCCAAAATTGAGGCAAGAACATGAGATTTTGGGGCTCCTTCAAATAAGTTTCTTCCCCCAAAGTGGGGCGGGGGCTGCCGTCAGCGCAGCTCCTTGGGGGGCGGTGGGGATCCGAACCCGGCGGGGGTGTCCGGAGGGTCCTCCCGTGATGCAAAGACAGAATTAACATCCTTGGTGACATCATGGTCGTGTCAGCAGTGACGTCGTTGATTGTGCCATCGGTGACATCCCAGCTGCGCCGGCGGCGACATCATTGTGACATTGGTGCCACTCTGGTTGTGCCAGCGGCGATATCCCGGTTGTGCCAGCGGTGACGTCATGGTTATGGCCACCGGTGACATCACGGGTATGCCAGCGCTGACATCGTGGCTGTGCTGTCAGTGACATCCCGCTTGTGCCAGCGGTGACATCCTGGTTATGTCAGCAGTGACATCCTGGTTCCACCATCGGCGACGTCCTGGTTGCGCCGTCGGTGACATCAC
>NW_010550401.1:0-326 GCF_000687285.1 Phaethon lepturus | reverse complement strand
TGCAGGGCCTGTGGGTGCTGCCGGGAAAGCGTGCTGAGGGGAGCGAGCGTCTCCGAGTGACGGATCCTTGCAACACTAGTGAAGTTACCGGAGGTAGTTGAGTGTTTCGTGCAGTCCTTGAAGGACTGGGGAAGAAGTCGCAGCACACGCACACCTGGCACAGCGCAGGAGCTGACTGCGTGCGGTGCCGGTTGTCACTCCCGTCAGTTGGATTTTTCAGTCTGGGCACTCCATGATGGGATGTTTTACACTTCCTGACACCCCATCCCCCCGGATTCTTCTGGAAATCCCTGTCCTCTTTTTGCTTTGCAAAGGAAAAAAACTTT
>NW_010550400.1:0-282 GCF_000687285.1 Phaethon lepturus | reverse complement strand
TGGACACCTGGGAGGAGGCAGCTCCTCGGTCCGTGCCGGCTGAGCTCCAAGCCTTTTTTAATTAAAAACATTACAAATCAAGACTTGGTGCAGGACAAATAAACCTGCGCAAGCCTGGCATGGACCTTGCCACGGAGCGGAGGGTCTGGTGGGCTTTTCCTGGGGGGCTGCCCCATCTCCTCCCCCTCTTCTCCCCAGTTTTGCCCTGCCCTGGGGTCTTGCTGCGATGGCCGGGGTAGCTGAAAGCTGCCAGAGGCTTCAGCGGGGCTGCTTGCACCACCA
>NW_010550399.1:378-964 GCF_000687285.1 Phaethon lepturus | reverse complement strand
CTTCCGTGTGCCGACGTGGAGGGGGCCCGCGCTGCCTCATCCCTTTACCCAAACCTTTAAGCTGCCATCAGAAATAGCCCCCGGTAATCTGCTTGCGCAGAGATGCAGGGGACCTGCCCGGAGGAGCAAATCCTTGGGCAGGGGATTAGGAAGAAGCGGCTCCTGCCTGTCCATGCCGAGACGCACGCTTGTGTCCTTGGGGTCCCCGGGGGGCGGGTGCCCAGGTGAGCTGGCTGGGTCCCTGCCCTCACACTCTGCCATCCCCGCGGAGAAAAAACAGAGCAAGGAGGAGGGAGAGGCTGGGACCGAGGTGCCTGGCTCTGGCCCCAGCTCCAGGAGGGTCCCGGTGGTTACGGCAGGCTGTGGTTTGGGTCAGGATCCCGGCGGCATGCAAAAAAAGGCATCGTGTGTTGCTGAGGGGCAGTTCCAGCCCCAGCCTCATCGATTCATCGATTAGTTTGGTACTAATGAGGAGCGGCATTGGGGCAGGCGATGGGGGCAGGCAGTGTGTGTGTCGGCATTGCCAGCATCACACTCAGCGCTTCGTGGTGCCGTGGTGTGGGGTCCTCGGTGCAGCCCCGCTCAC
>NW_010550399.1:0-254 GCF_000687285.1 Phaethon lepturus | reverse complement strand
GGGGTGCCAGCCAGGGAGCGTGGGGCAGCCTGGATGGGGCATGGGGGGGCCAGGCTCATGCCAGCACACACTGAGTAGGGGGATGCTGCGTGGGGCAGGTTGGAGGGGCATGGAAAAGCCCGTTCCTTGACTCAGAGACCTGGTGGTTCCCAGCACCGTGCTGGGCACCTGAGCGTGCAGGATTTGCAGTGAGCTGTGTCGGTGGCGATGGGGGGGACCCAGGCCTAGGGTAGAAGAGCGAGGCTGGCCGGGTG